>NW_016920442.1:9315-11263 GCF_001483705.2 Eufriesea mexicana
TTTCGATTATGGCAGCTTCGAATTTCGTTGTGTACACTGCCACTCTGCGGATTCCTGCACAAAACTGTGCTCCAATATATTCTCCATGGGCCGGTGGAGGCCAGCAATAGTGGTCGCGGATCGTGGGGTTGGGCTATGTGACGATTTGTCATTTGACGGTTGGATATATTAGGGCATGGTGGCCTCCACTTTTGCGCTATACACTGCTTTTCGGTGGATCTCTGCGTTCCACTGCGATATAATATGTTCTGCTTGGCTTTGTGGAGGCCAGCAATTGTGTACTCGCCACGTTATGTTGAATTAGGATACGTTTGCTATGTTGCGCTTGGTTAGGCAAGGATAGGGTGGCTCCGACATTTGTGCTGCTCACTGCTATTCGGAGGATTTCTGCACTCTACAGTGCTCTAGTATGAACTGCTTTGCACCGGGGGGTAGGGGGTGGCAGCAATGGTGGTAGTGCTGCGATAGGCTGAATAATGCTAAGTTTGTATATGTTACGATTTCTTAGATTAGGATAGGGTATCTTTTACTTTTGTGATATACACTGATGTTCCACTGTTTTCTGCGCCCTACTGTTCTCTAGTATATTGTGCTTGGCTCTGGGGAAGCCAGCAACAGTGGTCTCGCCACGTTAAGTTGAATTATGTTACGTTTGGCTATATCAGGTTTTGTCTCGTTAGGAGAGGGCAGCTTCGACTTTTGCGATATACACTGCTATTCTGTGAATTCCTGTACTCTATGATGTTCTAAAACGCCCTGCTTGGCGCTGGGGAGGCCAGCAATAGTTCTCTCGGCAGGTTAGGTTCAGTTAGGTTACGTTTGGTTAGGAGAGACTATGTTTGGTTCGCTAAGGTTAGCTGTGACCTTCGTGCTGCACACTGATACTCTGTGGCTTTCTGGGCTCTGCTTTGCTCTACTGTATTCTACTTGGCCCTGGAGAGGCCGGCACTAGCGGTCTCGGCATGTTGTTTATGTGTTAGGCCACGTTCGTCTTGGATATGTAAGCCCAGGTGAGGTTTGGATATCTTTAACTGTTGTGCTATACAGTCCTGTGCTTCGGACTTCTGCGCTCTACGTTTCTCTTGCATGTTCTACTTTGCTCCGGGGAGGCCGGCAAAAGTGGCCACGCTACGTTAGGATTGATAATGTTACGTTTGGTTATGTTACGATTGGTAAGGTCAGGGTACGTAAGCTTTGACGTTTGCGCTATAATCTGCTATTGGGTGGATTTCTGCGCTCAACTTTGCTCTAGTATTTACTGCTTGGCTCTGAGGAGGCCAGGAATCGTGTCCACGGCCCGTTAGTTTGAGTTGTGTTGCATTTGGTTACGTTATATTAGGCTAAGTTCCGTTTGGTTATTATTGTCTTTTGTGCTATACATTGTTATTCGGTGGGCTCCTGCGGTCTACTTTGCTCCACTATATTCTGCTCGGCCGTGGGTACGCCGGCAATAGCCCTCGCGGACGTTATGTTGAATTAATCTACGTTTGGTTACGTTGGGGTAAGTCAGGTTATGTTAGGATATCTTCGACTCTTGTGCTCTACACTGCAGTGCGGCGGATATCTGCTCTCTATTGCGCACTAGTACATCCTTCTTGGCTGTGGAGATGCCAGCTGTACTGGCCCCTGCGCGTACGGTTAGTTTACGTTAATCCATGTAAGGTCTGGGTATCTTCGACTTTTGTGCTGTTCACTGCAATATGGCAGCTTCCTGTGCTCTATATTGCACTAATACGCCCTGACTGGCTCTGGAGTGGACAGCAATGGCCGTCTCGCCACGTTAGGTTGTGTTATGTTTTGTTTTTTTACGTCACGGTTAGCTATGGTAGGGCAGGGTAGCTTTGACTCTTGTAATATACGCTGTGATATACGCTGTAATATTCTATGCTTGGCACTGTGGAGGCCAGGAATAGTCGTATCGGCACGTTGGGTTGCGTTATGTTTCGTT
>NW_016920442.1:11281-12824 GCF_001483705.2 Eufriesea mexicana
CCCTGGGGATGCCACACATTGTGGCCGCGGCACGTAATGTTGCTGCAGGCTACGTTTGGTTAGGTTACGTTATCTTCAGTTTGGTCTGGATACATATGGCTTTTGCGCTATACAATGCGATTCCATGGATTTCTGCGCTCTACTGTCCTCTTATAATTTCTGCTCGACTATGTGGAGGCCAGCAGCAGTGGTCGCTGCACGTTTCTTTGAGCTATTCTACGCTTTGTTAGGTCAGGTTAGCTCAGGTTACGTTAAGATATTTACGGCTTTTGTGCCATTCACTGCAACCAGGTGGATTTCTGCACACTACTACGCACCAGTACACTCTGCTTGGATCTGTGGTGGTCAGCAATATTGGCCTGGTCATGTCAGGTTGAGTTAGGTTACATTTGGATATTACACGTTTGGCTCGGTCAGGATAGGCTGCCACATCTTTTATGCTATGCACTGTTATTCCGTGAATTTCTGCGCTCTTGTGTGCTCTAATGTACTTTGCTTGGCACTAGGGTTGCCAGTAATAGTGGTCTTGGCACGTCAGGTTGGGTTATGTTGCGCTTCGTTTTGTTAGGTTACGTCGGTTAGGTCAGGATACATTTGACTCTTGTGCTACGCGCTGCAATGCGGTGGATTCCTGCGCTCTACTGAGCTCTAGTATTTTCCGCTTGGCTCTGGGGTGCCCATAAGTGGTGGACTCGGCACGTAGGTTTGAGTCATGCTACGCATGGCATGGCCAGGTTCGGGTAAGTTTGGTTAGTAGAGCTTCGACTCTTGTGATATACACAGCTATTCGGGCGACGTCTGTGCACTGCGTTCTTCTTCTGGCACCTACTTGTCTCTGTGGATGCCAGTAATATCGTTCGTTACACATTTGGTTTAGCTAGGTTACGCTTGGTTATGTTAGGTTTGGCTAAGTTTGGCTAGGATGGCTTTGACTATTGTGCTTTACACTGCATTTCTGTGGATTTCTGCGCCCTACATTCCTCTACTATACTCTGCTTGACTCTTGGGATACCAGTAATAGTTGCCGTGGCACGAAAGTTTGAGTTAGTATACGTTTGGCCAGGTTAGGCTAAGCTATGGCAGGGGAGAATTGCTTTGCACTTTAGTATGCTGTATGCTGATGTTCGGCGGATTTCTGCGCTCTACTTTACTCTAGTGCGGTCTGCTTCGCTCTGGGAAGGCCAACGATAGTGGTCTCGTCGAGTTATGTTGAGTTTGGCAACGTTTGGTTAGGTTACGTTAGTCAGCTCGGGATACGATGGCTTCGACTTTTCTGCTGTACGCTGCCATTATACGGTCTTCTGCGCTCTACTCTCCACTGGCATGTTCCGCTTGGCTCATAGGAGGCCGGCATTAGTGGTCGCAGCACGGTAGGTTGAGTTGGGATACGCTTGGGTATGAAGTTGGCTAGGTTAGAAGAGGATGGCTTTGACTTTAGTGCTATTGCCTGCTATTGGGTGGATTTCAGCCCCTACGATGCTTTAGTTCTATCAGCTCGGCTCTGGGGAGGCTAGTAATAGTGTTCGCCGCACGTTTGGTTGAG
>NW_016920443.1:0-785 GCF_001483705.2 Eufriesea mexicana
AGTAGAGCCCAGAAAGCCACCAGATAGAAATATATAGCACTAAAGGCAAAGATATCCTAACCTGAAGATACCTAACGATACCTAACCCAACGCAACATAACTCTGACTAACGTACCGAGGCCACCACTGCTGGCCTCCCTATAGCCGAGTTGAATATACTAGAGCAGAGTAGAGCTCGGCAATCCACCAAATAGCGGTGTATATCGTGAAGGTCAAAACCAACCTGACAAAACGTTACCTGACGTAACATAATCAAGCGTAACCTAACTCATACAAACGTGCCACGACTTCTATCACTGGCCTTCACACAGACAAGCGGAGGATAGCAGATCAATGCAGATCGCAGATATCGGCCGAATAGCAGTGTACAGCAGAATTGTCGAAGTTAAACTAACCAAACCGAACCAAACCTAACCACGGCGAATCTTACATAGCTCAAACTAACTTGCCTAGATATCTATTGCTGTCCTCCACAGAGGAAATTATTATGTATTAGAGGAGAGTAGGGCGCAAAAGTCAATAGAGTGACAATGTACATGGGAAATGTCAATGATATCCAAACCTAACCCAAACTAACGTAACCTAACCTAACGTAGCCAAACACAGCGTAACGTACAGCGACTACTATTGTTGGCCTCCACAGGGACTTGCAGATTAGATTAAAGCACGGTCGATGGCAGGAATCAACCGGATGACACTGTAGAGCTCGAAGGTCAAGGCTCTCCTAGACAAACCGAGCCAAACCTAACCTTACCGAAAGTAATATAACATGGCCTAACCTGCCA
>NW_016920444.1:0-632 GCF_001483705.2 Eufriesea mexicana
ATATGCTCTGCATGTCTATGGGGAGGCCAGCAATTGCGGCCTCGGCACATTAGGTGCTTTTATAATACGTTTGGCTTGATTATGCTAGGTTATGTGTGGTTAGCATGGCATAGACGTTTGTGCTATAAGCTCCTATTCGGTAGACTTCTGCGCTCTAGTACTATATTCTGCTTGGCCCTGGTGTGCCAAGCTCGTTGCGTTGAGATGGGCTTCGTTTAGTTAGCGTATGTTGGTCCTGGCTAAGCCCGGATTGCACTTACTTTTTGTTACACACTGCCGTTCTATGGGTTTCTGCGCTGCACCCCCTCTAATATGTTCTGCTTGTCCCTGGGGAGGTCAGCGATAGTGGTATAGGCACGTTAGGCTAAGTTAGATTACGTTTGGTTAGATTTGGTTATGTTGTGTTAGGATACGATAGCATAGGCTTTTGTGCTACACACTGCTATTCTATGGACTTCTGCGCTCCTCTGTGCGCTATCGCAATCTGCGTGTCTCCGTGGACGACAGAAATAGTGCTTTCGGCTTGTTAGGTTGAGTTCTGTTAGGTTTGGTTAGGTTAGGTTTGGTTAGGTTAGGTTTGGTTAGGTTTGGTTAGGTTAGGTTTAGTTAGGTTTGGTTAGGATAGACTTGAC
>NW_016920445.1:0-2636 GCF_001483705.2 Eufriesea mexicana
GTATAGTAGAGCACAGTACTCCGCAGAAGACCACCGAATAGTAGTTTATACCGAGAAAGTCAATGATAGACAGACATAACCCGAACAAACATGACATAGCCAAACATAGCATAATCAAACCAAACGCGCCGCAGCCACCATTACCGTCCTCCGCAGAGTCGAGCAGAGTATAGCAGAGCACAGTGGAGCGCGGAAATCCATCGCATAACAGTGTATACCACGAAAGCCAAAGCTATTCAAACCTAACACTGGCTAACCTAACATAGCCAAACGAACCATAACTCAACCTAACGTGCAGAGACCACCATTATTGGCCTCCCCAGATTCTAGTCGAGTACAGTAGGGCACAGTGGAGCGCAAGAATCCATCGAATAGCAGTCTATGCCAAGAAAGTCAAAGCTATCTAGACCTAACCCAAGCAAACGTAACCTAACCAAACGTAACCAAACTTAACCTTACGTGCCGAGACCGCAAATACCGCCCTCCCCATAGTCGAGCCGTGTATAGTAGAGGGCAGAAGAGCGCCGAAACCCATGGAATCGCGGTGAACAGTAGAAAGGTCGAAACAGCTCCATCCTAACAAAAGCTAACATAGCATAACCCAACGTATCCTATGCCAACACAATGTGCCGGGACCACCATTACTGGCCTCCCCTGAGTATGGCAGAGTGTATCAGAGTAATGTACAGCGTAGGAATCCAGCGAATTGTCGTGTATAGCACGAAAGTCGATTCTACACGTTTCTAACCAATCCAATCGTAACAGAACCAAACGTATAATGACTTAAACGAAGGTCATGAGTCGAATATTAATGGAGTCACCGGAGCCAAGCAGAATACACTAGAGCACAGTAGAGCGCCGAAGGCCACGAAATAGCACCGAATAGCATAAATGTCATATATAATCTAGCCTAACCTGACCGAACCTAAGCTATCCAAATGTGGACTAATTAAACCTAACGAGCCGAGACCACAATTTCTGTCCTACCCGGTGACAAACAGAACATACGAGAACACAGAAGAGCGCAGTAAACCACCGAAAAGCACTGTATAGCGCAAAAGTCAGTGTTATCCTAACCTAACTTAACCAAACGTAACACAACCGAACGTAAGATAACCGAATATATCGTGCCTAGACCACGATTGCTGGCCGCCAAGCGGAACATATTAGAGGGGTGTAGAACGCATAAGTCCATCGAATGACAGTGTATATTCAGAAAAGTTTGTTTCATCCTCACCTGGCACAAACAAACCAAACATAACCGAATGTAACCCGGCACGAACTAAAGCGCCGAGGTCAATATTGCTGGCCTACCCAGCGCCAAGCAGCGAGAATTAGAGCAGAGTAGAGCGCAGAAGTCCAACGTATAGCAGTGCATAGCTCAAAAGAAATAGATATACCCTCCTACCATAGCCAAACGTAGCATAAGCAAACGTAGCCAAAATAAAACTAACGTGCTGGGACCACTATTGATGGCCTCTACAGAACCGAGTAGAGTATACTAGAGCTATGTAGCGCGAATAAATGCACCGAAAAGCAGTGTATAGCACGAAAGTTGCAGCTACACAATCCTAACCAGTCCAAACGTGATATAACCGAACGTAACCTAACTTAAGCAAGCGTGCCGAGAATACTATTGCTGGAAACCATAGAGCCAAGCAGAATATGCTAGAGCATAGTAGAGCGCAGAGAGCCACCGCAAAGCAGCGTATAGCACAAAAGGCTAATATCTCCTAACCTAACCAAATCGAACCTAACCTCGCCAATCGTGGACTAACAAAACCTGACGTGCCGAGAACAACATTTCTGGCCGCCCCAGTGCAAAGCAGAACACACTTGAGCTCAGTAGATCGCAGAAATCTACCGAATAGCAATGTATACCCGAAAGTCGAAACAAATCGAAGATGATCCAAACAAACATAACCTAAACGAACTTAGCCTAACTCAGCCTAACATGCTGAGACCACTATTTCTGGTCTTCTCAGTGC
This sequence comes from Eufriesea mexicana, assembly GCF_001483705.2. Lineage (NCBI taxonomy): Eukaryota > Metazoa > Arthropoda > Insecta > Hymenoptera > Apidae > Eufriesea > Eufriesea mexicana. The sequence continues at coordinate 1,989 of NW_016920445.1, forward strand.
CAAGCGGAGCATATTACTGGAGTGTAGAGTGCAGAAATCCATGGAATCGCATTGAACAGCAGAAAAGTCGAAACTATCCGATCTTAACCAGAGCTAACGTAGCATAACCAAATGTATCATACCGCAACCTAATGTGCCGAGACCACTAGTACTGGCGTACCCAGAGTATAGCAGAGCAAAGTAGAGCAATGTGGAGCGTAGAAATCAAGCGGATAGCAGAGTATAGCAGAAAAGTTGAAGCTACACGCTCCTAACCTATCCAAACGGAATAAAGCCAAACGAAACCTAACTTAACCTGGCGTCCCGAGACCACTATTACTGGAATCTGCGGAGCCAAGCAGACTACACTAGGGTAGAGTAGATCGCAGAAAGCCACCAAATAGCAGCGAATAGCACAAACATCAATAATATTCCAACCAAAGGTGACCTTACCTGATTCAACCATACGCTGTCTGAACAAACCTATCGAGCCGAGACTACTATTGCTGGACTCGCCAATGCCAAGCAGAGCGAATTGGATCACAGTAGGGCGCAGAAATCCACCGAATTGCGGGTCATATCGCAAAAGTCATAGCTATTTTCTCCTACCCTATCCAAACGTAACACAAACAAACGTAGCATTACTTAGCCTGACGTGCGGACACCGCA
>NW_016920446.1:0-4941 GCF_001483705.2 Eufriesea mexicana
CACAAGGCACTGGGGAGGCCAGCAACAGTTGTCCATGCACGTTAGGTTGGATTATGTTTCCCTCGGTTTTGTTACGCTTGGTTATGTTAAGATAGGACAACTTTGACTTTGGCGTTGTACACCACCATTCGGCGGATTTCCACGCTCTAGTATACCCTACTGTACTCTGTCGACTTTGGGGTGGCCGGTAATAGTGGTGTCTGCACGATGGGTTGAGTATGGTTACGTTCCGTTGGGTTATGTTAGGAAGGCTCAGTTAGGATTTCTTTGACTTTTGTGCTAAAAACTGCTATTCCGTGGATTTTTATGCTCTACGTTGCTATAATATACTCTGCTCGACTCTGCGCAGGCCAGCAATAGTGGTCGTGGCACATCAGCTTGAGTTATGTTACGCTTGATTACGTTTGGTTGGGTTAGGCTAGGTTAAGTTTGGGTAGGGTACCTGTGTCTTTCGTGCTATACAATGTCTCTAGGTGGATTTCTGTGATCCACTCTGCTCTACGACATTAAGATTGCATCTGAGTATGCCAGGAGTAGTGGTCGCGGCACGTTACTTTGAGCTATGCTTCGTTTTCTCAGGCTAGGTTAGGTCAAGTTTTGTTAGGATTTTTTCGACTTTTGCGCTGTACACTGCTCTTCGGTGGCTTTCTGCGCCCAAATGCGCTCTGGTATGTTCTGCTTGTCTCTGGGGAGGACAGCAATAGTGGTCTCGGCACGTTACGTTGTGCTAGGCCACGCTTCGTATGTTTAGGTTAATTCAACTAAGGTTTGGATACATTTTACATTTGTGCTGTACACTGCAATGTGGCGGATTCCTGCGCTCTACTGTTCTTTAGTATATTCTGCTTGGCTCGAGAGGCGCAGCAATAGGAACCTCGTCACGTCAGGTAGAGCTAGGTTACGTTCGTCTATGTCAGGTTGTGATAACTTCGGTTAGTGTACCTTCGACTTTCGCACTACACACTTGTTTTCGGTGGATTCCTGATCTATACTGTGCTCTACTGTATTTTGCTTGGCCGTGCCGTGGCCATCAATAGCGGGCGCGGCACGTTGGTTTGGGTTATGTTACGTCCGGTTACGTTACGTTTCGTTTCGTTTGGATGATATAGCTTTGACTTTCGTGCGTTACACTGCTTTTCGGTAGATTTATGCGCTCTGCGTTGCTCGTCTATGCCCTGTTCGACTCTGAGGAGGCCAGCAATCGTTGTCTCGGCGTGTCAGGTTTAGTTATCTTACGTTTGGTTAGGGTATGATAGTTAGGGTTAGGTTTGTATAGCTTCGACTTTCTTGGTGAAAACAGATGTTCGGTGGACTCCAGCGGTCTACTGTGCTCTAATATTCTCTTCATGGCACTGGGGATGCCAGCAGTAGTGGTCTCGGCGCGTTAGGTTGAGTCAGGCTACGTTTGTTTGTGTTTGGTTTTGTCTGGTTTTGTTGGGTTATCTCCGACTATTGTGCTTTACACTACAGTGCGGCGGTTTTTCATGTGTTCTAGTATATTCTGCATTGCTATGGGGTAGTCAGCATTTGTGGTCTAAGTTCGTTAGGTTGAGTTAGGTTTCGTTTGGCTGTCGAACGTTTGGTTATGTTAGGCAAGGGTAGCATTTAATTTTGTGCCGTACACTTCTATTCGTGGTGATTTCAGCGCACTATTCTCCTCTAATATGCCCTGCTTGGCTACGGCGAGGCCAGCGATAGCTGCCTCGTCACGTTAGGTTGAGATAGGCTACTTTTGGCTAGGTTCTGTTAGCTTCGGTTAAGTTTGGATAGCTTGGACTTTTTTGCTATACACTGCAATTCTATGTATTTTTGCGCACTAGCCTCATTTATTATGCTCTGCTAGGCTAAGTGGACGCCAGCAATGATGGTCGCGGTACGTTAGGTTGGGTTAGATTACGTTTGGTTAGGTTACGTTTGGTTGGGTTAGGTTAGGTTAACTTCGATATGTGCGCTCAAAGCGGATATACTATGGGCTTCCTTGCTGTACAGTGCTCTATCATATTCTGTTTGTCTGTGGGGAAGCCAGCAATTCTGATTTCGTCACGTTAGGTTTAGTTTTTCTATGTTTGGCCAGGTTAGGTGCGGGTATGTTTGGCTAGTGTAGCTTTGTCTCTTCTGCCATACACTGCCATTCTGCCGATACGAGTGCACTTCATTGCTCTACTAGCATACGCTTTTCTCTGGGGAGACCAGCAACAGTGGTCATAGCTCGTTAGGTTAAGATGGGACTCCTTTGATTGTACTACGTTTGGGCCGGTTAGTAGATTATAGGTTTGACTTTAGTGCTATACACTGCTATTCTTCGGATTGCTGCGATCTACTGTGCTCTAATGTGCGCTGCTTGGCTCTAAGGAGGCCAGCGATAGTGGTTTCGACAAGTTACGTTGAGCTTGGCAACGTTTGATTAGGTAATGTTTGTTTGGGTTAGGTTTGCATAGCTCTGACTTTCGCGGTATGCACTGCTCTTTTGTGGATTTCTGCGCTCTAGCGTGGTCTGGCATGTTTTGCATGGCACTGGGAGGGAGAGCAATAAATGTCTCGTCCCGTTAGGTTTAGTTATTCAACGTTTTGTTTGCTTACGTTGGGATAGGTAAGGTTACGGTATCTCTGACAATTGTGTTATTCACTGCTATTTGGAGGCCTGCTGCGCTCTGCTGTGGTCTAGTATATTCTACTTGTTTCTGGGGTATCCAGCAAAAGCTGTCTCGGCACGTTAGGTTAAGTTATGTTGCGGCTAAATTACGTTTGGACGGATTAGGAGAACATAGCCGTGACTTTTGTGTTATACACTGCTATTCGGCGTGTTTCTACGTTCCACATTGCTCTACCATGCTCTGTCGAACTCTGGGGAGGCAAGTAACAGTTGTCCCGGCACGTTAGTTTTATTTAGTCTACGTTTGTTTATGTTACGTTTGGTTAGGGTAGGTGAGGATATTACTGACGCTTGCGCCATATACTGCTAATTGGCGAACTTCTGCGTTATTCTGCGCCCTAATACGCTCTGCCTGGCTCAGCGTGGCCAGCAATAGATATCTCGGCACGTTAGGTTGAGTTAGGTTGCGTTTGGTTATGTCATGTTTGGTAAGTGTAGGCTAGGATGGATATGACTTTTGTGCTATGCACTGCTATTCGGTGGATTTCTGCGCTCTACTATGCTCTACCCGACTCTCGGAGGTCCAGCAGTAGCAGTTGCATCTCCTTAGGTTTTGCTATGTTACGTTTGAGTATATTACGATTGGTTATGTTTGTAAAGGGTAGCATTGGCTTTCGTGGTATACACTGTTATTCTGCAGAATTCTGCGCCCTACTGTGCCTCACTGTGGTCTGCTCGGCCTCGGGGCGTCCAGCAATTGTGGTCACGGCTCGTTATGTTGAGTTATGCTTCGTTTGGTTATGTTACGTTTGCCATGTTTTGGTTTGTATGGCTTCGTCTTTTCTGCTATACACTGCGATTATATGGATTTCTGCTCTCTACTCTCCTCTATTATGTTCTGCTTGGCGATGGGGTGGCCAGCAATAGTGGTCTTGGCACGTTAGGTTGGATTTCGTTGCGTATGGTTATGCTGCGTTTGGTTAGGTAAGGCAGGGTTTCTTTGACTTTTGCGACATAAACTGAAACTCGGTGAATTTCTGCGCATTACAGTGATCAGGCATGCTCTGCATTGCCCTGGGGAGGCCAGAGATAGTGGCCGCGGCACGTGATGTTGAGCTTGGCTACATTTGGTAATTTTATGTTTGGTAAGTGTAGGCTAGGATCGATATGACTTTTGCGTTATTCACTGCTATTCGGCGGATTTCTACGCTCTACTCTGCTCTACTAACATCTGCTCGAATCTGGTGAGTCTAATAATAGTGGTCTATGCGCGTTAGTTTGTGTTAGGTTACGTTCGGTTATGTCACGGTTGGTTACGTTAGGAGAGGATTGCTTTGACTACTGAGCTGCAACTGGAATGCGGGGGACTTCTACGTTCTACTGTGCTCTAGTATGCTCTGATTGGCTCTGGGTGTGCCAGCATTGGTTGTCTCGGCAAATTAGGTTGAGATAGGGTACGTTTGGCTATATCATGTGAGCTTAGGTTATGTTTGGGTGGCTTCGACGTCTCGGCTATACACTTCGACTCTATTGATTTATGCGATCTACTATCCTCTATTATGGTCTGCTTGCCTCTGCGGAGGCCAGCAATGCTGGTCGCGACGCGTAAGGTGGAAGTAGATTACGTTTGGCAACTTTAGGTTAGGTTAGGTTGGATTAGGGTCACCACAACGTATGTGATCAACGCTTGTACTCCATGGACGTCTGTGCTTTACTGAGCTGCATCGCATTCTCCATATCTCGGGAGAAGCCAGCAATTGTATTCGCGGCACGTTAGGCTTAGTTGTCCTATGTTTGGCAGGTTTGGTTGGAATATGTTTGGCTGGTGTAGCTTGGACATTTCTACTGTACACTGCTTTTCGGCCGATACCTGTACACTTCACGGCTCTACTAGAATATGCTTGTCTCTGTGAGGACAGCGATGACGGTCGTGGCAGGTTTGGTACTATTACGCTACTTTTGGTTAGGTAAGGCTTGGATAAGTTTGCACAGGATGGCTTTGACATTTGTGCTGTACACTGCTGAACGTTGAAATTCTGCGCTCTATTCTGCTCTGGCATGGTCTGCTTGGCACTGGAGAAGCCATAAATGGTTGTCTCGGCACTCAAGCTTGAGTTAGGTTACGTTTGGTTGTGTTATGTTTGGTTAGGTTAGGAGAGGATAGCAATGAGTTCCGTTACATACACTGCTATTCAGTGGATTACTGCTCTCTGGATTGCTCTAATATGCTCTGCCCCTCTCTGACGCGGCCAACGATAGTGGTCTCGGCACGTAAGGTTGAGTTATGTAACGTTTGATATTGCTATATTCGTTTGGATTTGGTATGGATAGCATTGACTTTCCTGGTA
>NW_016920447.1:0-765 GCF_001483705.2 Eufriesea mexicana
CGGTATCAGCCGAAAATGTCAACAAAATTAAATTTTCCGGGCAGATTCTGTAGCATTGTAATGCATATAGCACGACAATAGAATCTTTCCTACTTATTTAAGCAAGAAAGTTAGATCACCACGATAATATCAGAAAATGTCAATAAAATTGGATATTCCATCCAGATTATATGTCATTGCATTGGCCATAGCACGCCAATAGAGTCTTTCCTCCTTATTTATGGAAGAAAGCCAGCTCGCCACGACAATAGTCGTATATGTGAATAAAATTGTACTTCCCACGCAGATTCCATAGCAATTGGCTATAGCACGCCAATAGAGTCTTTCCTCCTTATTTATGGAAGAAAGCTAGCTCACCCCGATATTAGTCGCAACTGTCTATATAATTATATTTTCCAGCCAGGTACTATAGCACTGCAACGGCTATAGCACGCCAATGGAATTTTTCCTCCTTGTTTACGCAAGGAAGTTAGCTCACCACGATATTTGGAGAGTATGTTAATAAAATTGGATTTTCCAGCCAGATTCTCTAGCATTGCAACGGCTATAGGACGCCAATAGTTTCTTTCTTCCTTATTTAGGCAAGAAACTTAGCTCACCAAGATATTAGAAGAAAATGTTAATAAAATTTGATTTTCCAGCCAGATTATATAAAATTACAATGGCCATAGCTCGCGAATAGAAGCTTTCCTTCTTATTTAGTCACGAAAGTTAGCTAACCACGATATCATTCGAAAATGTCAATAAAATTGGATTTTCCAGCCA
>NW_016920448.1:0-12249 GCF_001483705.2 Eufriesea mexicana
AGCACAGAAGTCCATAGAACGGCTGTGTGTCCACGGAAGTCAATGCTATCATAACCTAACGCAGCGTAACCTAACAAACGAATTCTACCTCAACCTAGCGTGCCGCAACCACCATTGCTGGCCTCCTCAGGGCCATGCAAAACAAATCAGATGAGAGTAGGGCGCTGAAATCCGTAAAATCGCAGTATATGTCGGAATAGTCCAAGCTGTCCAAACCTAACGAATGCAAACATAAGCTAACCAAACGTAATCTAGTTCAGCCTAACATTCCGCGGCCTTTGTTGCTGGCCTCGCCAGAGCGAAGCAGAGCATATTCGAGCACAGCAGCGCGTAGAAATCCATCGAGTGGCAGTGTATTGCACAAAAGTCAATGCTATGCTCTCCTAGCTTGACCAAACGCAGCTTAACTAAACGTAACGTATCCAAATCGGGGGTGTCGCTACCATTATTGCTGGCCTCATCAGAGCCAAGCAGCGTGTATCAGAGCAGAGTAGCACGCTAAAATATACCGAATAGCAGTGTATAGCACAAATGTCAAAGCTATCCCGACCAAACATATCCAAACCCAGTATGACCAATCGTAGCATGACAAAGCCTAACCTGCAGCGACCTCCATTCCTGGTCTCCTCAGAGACAGGCAGAACATATTAGATAATGGTGGCACGCAGAAATCAATAGAATGGCAGTGAATAGAAGAATGGTCAAAGCTATCCAAAGCCAACCCGTGCTAACAAATCCTAACCGAACGTAACATAACTCAACCTAACGTGCCGCGGCCACTATTTCTGCCCTCCTCAGCGCAAAGCGGAGCTTATTATAGCACAGTGGAGCGCAGAAACTCACCACATAGCAGTTTATTGCGCAAAAGTCGAAGCCATCCTGACCAAACCTAACCTAACCTGACTTAACCGAACGCAACCTATCTCAAATAAACACGCTACGACCGCTATTGCAGGCCTGTCCAGAGACATATAGATGCTAGTAGCGCAATGCAGATCGCAGATAACAACCGAATAGCAGTGTATAGCACAAAAGTCGAACCCATGCTAACCAAACATTTTCCAACCTAGACAGGCCAAGCGTAACATAACTCAACCCAGCCTGCCGATACCACAATTGCTGGCCGCCATGGAGCCAAGCAGAACATATTAGAGCGCTGCAGAGCGCAGAAGTCCACCGCATAGCAGTATACAGACAAAAGTCTAATCTATCCCATCCTAACCTAGCCTAGCGTTACCTAACCAAACGTAATATATCTCAACCTAAAGTGCCGCGGCCGCTATTCCTGGCGTCCCCAGAAGCAGGCAGAGTGCGGTAGCTCACAATATGGAGCAGAAGTCCATAGAATTGCTGTGAGTAGCACAAGAGTCATAGCTATCGCAGCCTAACCAAACGTAACCAAATCAATGCAAACGTAACATAATAAACCTTAACGTGCAGCGACCGCTATGGCTGGCCTCCCTAGAGCCAAGGTGAACATATCATAGGAAAGCAGAGCGCAAAAGTCCATAGACTCACTGTGCATAGCACAATAGTAGCAGGTACCGCATCCTAACATAGCCAAGCGTAACACAACCGAACGTAGCTTAACGCAACCTAACGTACCGGTACCATGATTACCTGCCTCCACATCGCCAAGCGGAATATGCTAGACCACAGTGGAACGCATAAGTCCATCGACCAACAGTCTACACCGTGCGAGACAAGGCTATCAATGCATAACCCAGACTAACGTATCCTAAACAAACGTAACCTAACTCAACCTATCGTCCCGAGACCACTATTGCTGGCCTCCACAGAGCCGAGCAGAGCAGAATAGTGGGGAATAGAGCGCAGAAGTCTATGGAATTGCAGTCTATAGCAGAAAGGTCGAAGCTACCCAAGCCAAACGAAAGCTAACCTAACTTAACCAAACGTAGCCAAACTAAACCTCACGTGCCGAGACCACTATTGCTGGCGCTCCCAGATGCAAGCTGAATATACTAAAGCACAGTAGAGTACAGGAGTCCATAGAATAGCAGCGTTGAGCACAGAAGCCAATGATATCCTAACTTGAACCACACAAGTCAAACCTAACCAAACGTAACCTAACCCTACCTAAGGCGCCGCGGCCACTCTTTCTGGCCTCCCCAGAGACAAGAAGAAAATACTGGAACACGGCAGAGCGCAGAAATCCGTCGCGTTGCCGTTCACAGCACAAAAGACGGAGATAAACTAACCGAACCTGTCCTAACCTAACCGCACCAAACATATCCTGACTCAACGTAGCCTGCCGAGACCAGTATTGGCGTCATGCAGAAGGTAGAACAGAGTATAGTAGTGCAATGTGGGGCACAGAAATCCACCGAGCAGGAGTGCATTGCGCTAAAGTCAAAGCTTCTCTCTCCTAACCTGACCAAACGCAACACAATCGAACGTAACATGTGGCAAACAATCGTGCGGCGACCACTATTGCTGGACTTTCCAGGGTCATGCAGAATATGGTAGAGCACTGTAGACCGTTGAAATCCACCGAATAACAGCGTACGGCACAAACGTCGAAGTTATTCTATACTAACATAACAAAACGAGACACACCGTATGTAACCTAACTCAAACTTACGTATCACGACCACTACTGCTGGCGCCACTTTCGCCAGCAGAGTGTGGCAGAGTAGTGTAGAGCGCAGGTCCCCATAGAATAGCAGTGTTGAGCACAAAGGTCAAAGATATCCAAACCCAACCGGACGCAACCTAACCTATTCTAACGTAACCTTACTCAAATTAACGTGCCCCGATCATTATTGCCGGCCTCCAGAGCGCTAAGCAGAACATGCTAGAGCAGAGCAGTGCGCAGAAATCAATAGAATAGCAGTGTATAGCGGAGAAGTGAATGTTATCCAAACAAAACGCAAGGTAGCACAACTCAACCTAGCGTAGCCTATCCCAACCTAACGTGCCGAGAACGCTATTGCTTGCATCCCAGAGCCAAGCAGAATCAACCAGAATACCGTAGAGCACAGAAAGTAACCGAACAGCAGTGTATATCAAAAGAGTCAAAGATATCATATCCTAACCAGTCCAGATCTAATTGAAGCAAACGCAGCTTAACTAAACCTAAAGAGCTGAGACACAATTCTTGGCGTCCCCTGAGCAAAGCGGAACATATTAGAGCAGAGTAGGGCGCAGAAGGCCACCGAATAGCTGTGTACAGCGCTAAAGTCGAAGGTACCTTAGCAGAGCCTAACAAAACCTAAGATACCACACGGAACCCAACTCAATTAAAGGTGCCGTGGCCACAATTGCTGTCCTCCACAGGGTCGAGCAGAGTATAGTAGAGCAATGCGAGGCGCAGAAATCCACCGAACATCAAAGTATAGCACAAAAGTGGAAGTCACTCGATACTAACCTAGCCTAACGTAACATACCAAACGTAACATAACACAACCTATCGTGCTTGGGCTAATTTTGCTGGCAAACATAGTCTCACCTAAACTAGTCAAACGAAATATGGCCAAACGTAACGTGCGGAGAAGAGCATTGCTGGCATACCCAGAGCCCTGCAGAATATACCAGAGTACAGTAGAGCACACAAATCCGGCGCATTTCAGTGCACAGCACAAAAGTCGAAGATATTCTGGCCGAATATGTCCTAACCTAACCTAACCAAACATAGACTGTCCCGACATAACGTGCCGCGACCACTACTGCTGGTCTCCGCGGGCCAAGCAGAAAATGGTAGAGCAGAGTCGAGTGCACGAATCCTCCGAATAGAACATGACATGACCAGACCACTGCTGCCGGACTCCCCAGACCTAAGCAGAATACAGTAGAGCACAGTAGATCACGGGCGACCACCGGAAAATATTGTACAGCACGAAATTCGGAGCCATCCTAACCAAATTTTTCCAAACATAAGATAATCACACGTGGAACAACTCAAAACTACGTGCCGCGACTACTATTGCTGTTCTCTCCAGGGCCAAGCAGAATATTATAGAGCAGAGTCGTGCACAGGCATCCTCCGAATAGAAGTGTTTAGCGCGAAAGACGAAGATAGCCTGACCGTGCTATACATAGCCTAACCGAAGAGATCGTAACATAGCAAAACCTGACGTGCCGAGACCACTATTGGTGGCCTCGCCGTAGCCAAGCAGAAAATATTGCATCACAGCAGAGCGCAGATATCCGAGGATGGCAGTGTATAGCACAAAAGTCTAAGCTCTGCTATCCTATCTTCACTAAATGTAACAAAACCCAACGTAGCGTAATTCAACCTAACCAGCCGAGACCGCTACTGCTGGCGCCCACAGATGCACGCAGTGTATACTAGATCACAGCAGAGCGCAGAAATCCAGCGCATTGCAGTGTATAGCACAATTGCCGTAGACATCCTGACCTAACCATCCAAACCTGACCTAACGATACGTAACCTAACTCAACCTAACGCAACGAGACCACCATTACTGGCCACCACATAGACGAGTAGAGCATAGTAGAGCATTGTGGAGCGCAGAAACACACCGGAGGGCAGTGTATATCGCAAAAGTCAATGCTAACTTCTCCTAACCCATTCAAACGTGACACAAACTGGCGTAACTTAACTGAACATATCGCACCACGGCCACTATTGCTGGGCTCCCCAAATTCGAGCAGAGGGCAGTGGAGTACAGCAGAGCCGAGAAATCCACGGAATAACAACTTATAACAGGAAAGTCAAAGCTATAAGGAGATAACGCTACGTAACCTATCGTAACCGAACATACTCTAACTCAACATAAAGTGCCGAGACCACTATTTCTGGCCCTCCAAGAGCCACGCTGAAGATATTAGAGCACTCACGAGCGCAGAAATTCACCTAACAACAGTATGTATCTCTAAAGTCAAAGATACCATCCCCTAACTAGACCAATCATAACATAACTGAGCGTAACGTATCCAAACCTAACGTGCCGCGACTGCTATTTGCTGGCCTCCCCAGAGCCGAGCAGAACATATTAGACGAGAGGAAATTTCAGAAATCCATAGAAACGCACTGTATGGACGAAGGTCAGAGTTGTCCGAACCGTACTATACCAAACCTAACCTCGCAAACGTAACCTAATTGTGATCGTGGCTCGTTATGTTTGGTTTGGTTAGGTTAGGTTAGATTCGGCCAGGATGCCTTCGACTTTTCTGCTATGCACAGCAATGGGGTCGATTTCTACGCTCTCCTGAACTCCAGCTAATTCTGTTAGGCTTTGCGGAGCTCATCCATCGTGGCCTCGGCAAGTTAGGTTGAGTTACGTTACGTTAGGTTATGTTAGGCTTGCCTGGGTTAGGTTAAGATGGCTTCGATCCTTCTGCTGTTCACTGCCATTCTTTGGACTTCTGCGCTCTACTCTCCTTTATTATGTTCTGCTTGGCGTTGGGGAGGGCAGCATATTGGACTCGGCTAGTTGGGTTTATTTATTATACGTTCGTCTTTGTTAGCTTAGGTCTGGTAAGTTATGATTATATTCGTCAATTGTGCTATTCGCTGCTATTTGGTGACTTCAAGCGCTCTACTGGCACCTAGTGTGTCCTGCTTGGCTCTGCGGATTCCCGTCATGGTGGTCTCGGCACGTCAGGTTAAGTTGCTTTACGCTATTATACGCTATTATACTTTAGCGCTGTACAGTCCGATTCGGTGGATATGTGCCATCTACTGTTCTCTAGTATGTCCTGCTTGGCTCTCGGGAGGACAGCAAATGCGGTCTCGGGACGATAGGTTGAGTTGGTCTATGTTTGGTTATGTTCTGTTGGTTTCGGTTAGGTTTGGGTAGCTTCGTCATTTCTGATATACACTGCGATTCTACGGATTTCTGCGTTCTACTCTCCAGTAGTATGCTCTGCTTGGCTTTGGGGAGGCCAGCAATAACCGTCGCTTCACGTTAGATCGAATTATGCTAAGTTTGTCTATGATACGGTTGGCAAGGTAAGGAGGGGGCAGCTTTGGCTTTTGTGCTATAGTCTGCTATCAGGTGGATCATTGCTCTAATATTTTCAGCTTGTCCCTGCGAAGGCCAGCAATAGTGGTATCTGCACGCTTTGTTGAGTCAAGATACGTTCGGTTAGGCTAGGTCAGGCTGAGTTTGGACAGGATAGCGTATACTTTTCTGCTGTAGACGGATATTCGGTGAATTTCTGCGTTCTCCTGCACTCTAGTATGCCCCGCTTGGATCTGGGAGAGGGGGGGGGCTGCAATAGCGGTCTCGGCACGTCAGGATGTTTTGGGCTATTTTTGGCTATGTTCTTCTGGTTTGGGTTTGGTTTGTGTATCTTTGGCTTTTCTGATATACGCTGCGATAGCATAGATTTCTGCTATCCACTCCCCGCTAATGTGTCCTGCTTGGTTCTGCGGAGGCCAGCAATATTGGTCGCAACACGTTACGTTGAGTTAACATACGTTTGGCTGTGTTACGATAGGTTAGGATAGGAGAGGACAGCTTAGACATTAGTGCTACAGGCTGCATTAAGTGGATATCCGCTGCATACAGTGCTATATTATTTTCAGCTTGGCTCTGGCAAGGCCAGCAATAGTGATATCTGCAAGTTGTGATGAGGCATGCTATGTTCTGTTAGAATGGATTGGGCTAAGTTTGGTATGGGTACCATTAACATTTCCGCTGTACACTGATATTCGGTGAATTTCTGTGCTGTACTGCGCTCTAGTATGTCCTGTGCGGCTCTCGGTAGGGCAGCAATAGCGATCTCGGCACGTTAGGGTTTGTCAGGCTATGTTCAGTTATGTTCCGTTGGTTTCGGTTAGGCTTGTGTTGCTTCGACTTTCCTGATATACACTGCAGTTCTATGGATTTCTCCGTTCTACTCTCCAGTAATGTGTTCTGGTTTACTCTGGGGAGGTCAGCAATAGTGGTCGCGCCACGTTGTGTTGAGTTATGTTAGGTTTGGTTATGCCGCCATTGGTTAGGATAGGATGGGGTAGCTTTGTATTTCGTGCTATGGTCTGCTGTTAGGTGGAATTCAGCGCCCTAGGGAGCTCTAATATCTTCAGCTTGGCTCTGGGAGGGCCAGGAATATTGGTCTCGGCGCGTTACGTTGAGTCAAGTCTCATGTGGTTAAGTTCGGTTAGGCTAAGTTTGGTGAGCATAGCTTTAACTTTTGCGCAGTACACTGCTGTTTGGAGGATATCTACGCTCTATTGTGCTCTAGTACGTCTTCCTTTGCTCTGGGGAAGCCAGCAATAGCGGTCTCGGGTCGTTACTTTGAGTCAGCTTACGTTCGGTTAGGCTTTCTTAGGCTATGCTTGGTCATTATAGCATTAACTTTCGTTCTGTACAATGATGTATGGTGGATTTCTGCGCTCTATTAAGCTCTAGTATGTCCTGCTTGGCACTGGGGAGGGCAGCAATAGCTGCCTCGGCACGTAAGGTTGAGGTAGGTTACGTTTGTTTATGTTACGGTTAGTTAGGATAGGAGAGGTAGATTTGACCTTAGTGCCTTTGTTTGCTATTAGGTGGACTTCTGCGCCCTACAGTGCTCTAATATCTTCAGTTCTTCTCTGGGAAGCCCAGCAATACTGGTCTCGGCGTTTTATGTTGTGTCAAGCTAATTCGGTTATGTTGTGTGACGCTAGGATTGGACAGGAGAGCTTTATTTTTTGTGCTGGTCAATGCCCTTCGGCGGAGTGCAGCGCTCTACTGTGCCACAGAATGTCCTGCTTGGCTCTGGGAAGGGTAGAAATAGTGGTCTCGACGTGGAATGTTGAGTTAGCCTATGCTTGATTATGCTCGGTTGGTTTCGGTTTGGTCTTGGAAGCTTTGATTTTTCCGACATACACTGCGATACTACCGATTTCTGCGTTCTACTCTCCACTAATGAGTTCTGCTTGGCTCTGGGTAGGTCACAAATGGGGGTCGCGGAACGTTAGTCTTAATTACGTTGCATTTTCCTTTGTTACGATTGGTTATGGTAGGAGAGGATATTTTTGACTTTAGTGCTATAGTCTGTTATTAGGTGTATCTCTGCGACCAACAGTGCTCTAATATTTTCAGCTTGACCCTAGGATGGCCAGCAATGGTGGTCTCGGCGCGTTACGTCTGTCAAGTTACGTTCGGTTAGATTGGGCTACGCTAAATTAGGACAGTGTATGTTTAACTTTTGTTCTGTACACTGCTATGCGGTGGATTTCTGCGATCTACTGTGCTCTGGTATGTCCTGCTTGTTTCTGCGGAGGGCAGCAATAGCGGTCTCGGCACGTTGGGTTTAGCTATGCTATATTTGGGTATCCTCTGTTGGTTTGGGTTAGGCTTTGGTAGCTTTGACTTTTTCGATATGCACTGCGATTCTATGGGTTTCTGCGTTCTACACCCCAATATTGTGTTCTGCTTACCTCTGGGGAGGCCAGTAATAGCGGTCGCGGCACGTTAGTTTGGGTTAGGTTACGCCTTGCTAAGTTACGATTGGCTAGGTCAGGAGAGGATAGCCTTGACTTAAGTGATATAGCCTGCTATTAGGTGTATTTCTGCGACCTACAGTGCTCTAATGCTTTCAGCTAGGCTCCGGGAAGGCCAGCAATAGTAGTCTCTGCACCTTGTGTTTAGTATGGATACGTTCGGCTAGGTTAGGTCAGCCTAAGATTGGTCAGAATAGCTTTAATTTCTGCGGTGTACACTGACACTCGGTGGAATTCCGCGCTCCAACGTTCTCTACCATGTCCTGCTTCGTTCTGGGGAGGCCAGCAATATTGGTCGCTGCAAAATAGGTTGGTACATCTTACGTTTGGTTATGCTACGATTGGTCAGCTTTGGACATGTAGCTTTAACCGTAGCGCTAGGGTCTGCTAGTAGGTGGATTTCTGCGCCCTACAGTGATCTAACGCTTTCGGCTTGGCACTGACGAGGCCAGGAATAGTTTTCTCTGCACGTTATGTTGAGTTCCGTTACGTTCGGTTTGGTTGGGTTAGGCAAAGTTTGGAGAGGATTGCTTCAACTTTTGCGCGGTGCACTGCCATATGGTGGATTTCTGAGCTCCACTGGGCTCTAGTATGTCCTGCTTGACACTGGGGAGGGCAGAAATAGCGGTCTCGCCAAGTTAGGTTGAGTTAGGCCATGATTGCTTACGTTACGATTGGCTAGGTGAGGAGAGGATAGCTTTGACTTTAGTGCTATAGTCCGATATTAAGAGGATCCGTGCTACCTGCAGTGCTCTAATATTTTCAGCTTGGCTTTGGGAAGGCCGGCAATGGTTGTCTTGGCACGTTATGTTGAATCAAGTTATTTTCCGATAGGTTGGTTAGGCTAAGTTTGGACTTGACAGTATTAATTTTTGTGATGTACGCTGCCAGTCATGGATTTCTGCGATCAACTGTGCCCTAGTATGCCCTGCTTCGCTCTGGGCAGGGCAGCAATAGCGGTCTCGGCACGTTAGCTCGTGTTAGGCTGTGTTTGGTAATGTTCGGTTTGTTTGGGTTTGTTTCAGCAATCATTGGCTATTCTGATATACACTGCGATACTGCGGATATCTGCGCTCTACTCTGCACTAGTGCGTTCTTTTCGGCTCTGTGGAGGCCAGCAATGGCGCTCTCTGCACAGTATGTTTAGTCAAGTTACGTTTGGTCAGGTTGGCTTAGGATAAGTTTGGTCACGATACCTTCATCTTTTGTGCTGTACACTGCTCTAAGGTGGATATCTGCGCTGTACGGTGCTCTAGTATGCCCTGCTTGTCTCTGACGAGGGCTGCAAAGGCGTTCTCGGAACGTTATGTGGGTTCAGGCTATGTCTGGCTAAGTTCCGTTGGCTTGGGTTAGGTATGGGTAGAATTGGCTTTTATGATATACGCTGCGATTCCATGGATTTCTGCGTCCTACTCTCCACTAATGTGTTCTGATTGGCTCTGGGGAGGCCAGCAATTGCGATCGCGGCACGTTAGGCTGAGTTAGGTTATGCTTGGTTATGTTAGGATCGGTTAGGTTAGGGGAGGATAGCTTTGACTTTAGTGTATGATCTGCAATTTGTCTGATTCCTGCGACCTACATTGCTCTAATATTTTCACCTTGGCTCCGGCAGGAACAGCAGTAGTGGTCTGGTCACGTTATGCTGAGTCACGTTACGTCTGGCTAGGTTTGGTTAGGGCAAGTTTTGTCTGGGTAGCTTTTGTGCTCTGCAGTGCTATTCGGCGGATTTCTGCGCTCTTCTATCCTCTAGTATGCCCTGCTCGGGCATGGGGCTGTTGCAATGGCGCTGTCGGAACGTTAAGTTGGGTTAGGCTTTGTTTGGTTAAGTTCTGTTGGTTTGGGCTTCGATTGGGAAGCTTTCATTTTTCTGATACACACTGCGATTCTATGGATTACTGCATTCTACTCTCCACTAATGTGTCCTGCTTGAACATGGGGAGGCCGGCAATAGAGGTCGCGGCACGTTAGGCTGAGTTAGGTTACGTTTGGTTATGTTAAGGTTGGTCAGGTTAGGAGGCGACAGCTATTACCTTAGTGTTATAGTCTGTTATTAGGTGGACTTCTGCACCCTGCAATGGTCTATTATTTTCAGCATGGGTGTGGGAATGCCAGCAATGGTGATGTTGGCACTCTATGTTGGGCTATGTTACGTCCGGTTAGGTTAGATTAGGCTAAGGTTTGTCTGGGTAGGTTTTATTTTTGTGCTGTACACGCCTATTCTGTGGACTTCTGAGAGCTATTGTTTCCTCGTATGTACAGCTTGGCCCTGTGGATGGCAGCAATAGTGCTCTCAGCTCGTTAGCTTGAGTTAGGCTATGTTTCGCTTTGTTCTGTTTGTTTGAGTTCGGCTTATGTAGCTATTACTATTCTGATACACACAGCGATTCTATGGACTCCTGCGTTCTACCCTCCACTGACGTTCTCTGCTTGACACTGTGGAGGCCAGCAATAGTGGCCGCCACAAGTTAGGTTGAGTTATGTTTCATTCGGTTATTTTACTATTGTTTATGTTAGGAGAGGATAGCTTTGACTATAGTGCTGTAGTCTGCTATTTGGATGATCTCTTCACCCTACATCGCTGTAATGTTTTCAGCTTCTCTCTGGGAAGGCCAGCAATAGTGCTCTCGGCACCTTATGTTGAGTCAGGCTACGTAGGGTTAGGTCGGGTTAGGGTGATATTAGTCAGGGTAGCTTCAACTTCTGTGCTGTACAATGCCATTCGCTGGACTTCTGCCCTCTACAATTCTCTTGTATGTCCTGGATGGTCCGGGGGGGGGGGGGTAGTAGCGGTTTCCGCACGTTGGGTTGTGTTAGGCTATGTTTGGCTTTCTTTTGTTGGTCTGGGTTAGGCTTAGGTAGCTTTGACTTTTCAGGTGTACACTGCACGGTACACACTGCGGTTCTATGGATTTCAGCGTTCTACTCTCCGCTAGTGTGCTCTGCTCGGCTCAGTGGAGGCCAGCAATTGTGGCCCCCACTTGTCAGTTTGGGTTACGTTACGTCCGGTTATGTTACGATAGGATAGGTTAGGATATGATAGCTTTGATTTTAATGTAATAGTCTGCTGCCCAGGTGGATTTCTGCGCTGAAGTGTGCTCCAATGTTTTCAGCTTTTCACTGGCAAGGCTGCCAATGGTGGTCTCGGCACGCTACTTCCAGTCAGGTTACGACCGGTTAGGTTGGGTTAGGCTAAGTTTTCTTTGGGTCGCGATAACTTTTGTGCTTTACACTGCTGCTCCGTGGACTCCTGCACTCTACTGTGCCTTCGTATGTCCTACTTGGCACTGTGGAAGCAGCAATAGCGTTCTCGGCTCGTTAGGTTGTTTAAGGCTATGCATGGCTCTGTCCGGTTGATTTGGGTTAGGTAAGGTTAGCTTTGACTCTTCTGGTATACACTGCGGTTCTATGGATTTCAACGTTCTACTCTCCGCTAGTATGATCTGCTTGGCTTAATGGGGGCCAGCAATAGTGGCCGCGACACGTTAGGTTGAGTTACGTTCCGGCCGGCTATGCTACGATTGGTAAGGTTAGGCGAGGGTCCCTTCGAGTTTAGTGCTGTAGTCTGCAATTGGGTGGATTCCTGCACCCTACAGTGATATAATGTCCTCCGCTAGGCTCTGGGAAGAACAGAAATATTGGTCTCGGGGATTTATGTTTGGTCATGTTACGTTCAGTTTGGTAGGTTTACGATACGTTAGGTTAGGTCAGCTTCTGCTTTTGTGCGGTACAATGATATTCGGTGGATTTCCGCGCTCCACTCTGCTCTACTTAGTCCTGCTTGGCTCTGGGCTAGGCATCAGTAGTGGTCTCGACATGTTATGTTGAGATACGCT
>NW_016920449.1:0-12549 GCF_001483705.2 Eufriesea mexicana
CACAATCTAACCTAACCTGACATAGTCTAACCTAGCCAAGCGTAGCCAATCTCAACCTAACGTTTCGAGACCACCATTACTGGCACCCACAGCGCCCAGCAGAGAATATCAGAGAAACGAAAAGCTCAGACATCCACCGAATTGCTGTGCGAAGCACAAAGGTCAAAGTTACCATGTTCAAACCCAACCATGCTTATCATAAGCAGAAGTAATGTTACCAAAACTGACGTGCCGCGACCGCTATTGCTGGTCTCACGTGAGCTATACGGAGTATAGGGAAGCAGTGCGTAACTCCGGAATCTTCCGAACAGCAGCGCACAGCATACAAGTAATAGCTAGCATAACCAATCCATCCAAACCTAACCTAACCGAAAGTAACGTAATTCAAGCTAACCGGATGAGATCACTATTTCTGGCGTTCACGGAGGCAAGCAGATTGTGGTAGCGCACAGAAGAGCGCCGAAGGCCATAGAGTAGCAATGTGTATCACAAAAGTGAGAGCTATCGTGGCCTAATACAACGTAGTCTAGCCTAACGAAACGGAATCTAACTTAACTTAACATTCGCGGCCACTATTGCTGGCCTCCCGAGTGTCGAGCAGGGAATAAGGCAGCAATTTAGTGCGCCGAAATCCACATAATAGCAGTGTACAGCACAAAAGTATAAGCTATACTGTGCTTACATAACCAAACGTAACATAACAGAACGCAATATATCTCAGACTGCCGTGCTGAGACCAATACTGCTGGCCTCCCCGTAGCCAAGCAGAATATATTAGATCACAGTAGAGCGCAGAAGTCCTCCGAACAACAGTTCATACCGCGAAAGTCAAAGAAATCGGATCATAACCCAGACAGATATAACCTAACCAAACGTAGCCTAACCCAACCTAACGTACCGCCACACGATGACTGGCCACTCCCGTGTCGAGCAGAGTATAGCAGAACTATGTTGAGCGTAGAAATCCACCGAAAAGCGGAGTACGGTATAAAAGTCGCAGCTACCCTATCTTAACGTAACAAAACGTAATACTGCCGAACGTACCGTAACTCTACCTGACGTGCGTAGACCACTATTGCTGACCTCCCCAGAGCCTAACCGAATCTACCAGAGCACACTAGAACGCAGAAATTCACCGAATATCAGTGTACACCACGAAAGCCAAAGCAATCCAGACATAACCTAAACTAACGTAACCTAACCCAACATAGCGTAACTCAACCTAATGTGCCGAGAATACAATTGTTGGACACTCGAGCAGAGAGCAGTAGAGCATTGTAGGGCGTATAAATCCTCCGAACAGCGGTGTACAGCACTGAAGTCAATGCTATCCTATCCTAACCTAACCAATCGTAACATCAGCAGACATAACGTGGCCTTACCTGACGATCCACGACAGCCATTGCTGGCCTCACGAGAACTAAGCTCGTATATCAGAGCAACGTAGAACGCAGGAATCGTCCGAATAGCCGTGTATGACACAAAAGTTGAACCCGTCCTCCCATAACCTAACAAATTGTAGCATAACCAAACGTATCCCAAAATAAATTTCTGCGTCCACTACAACTGGCCTCCCGAGGTTCGATCAGAGAATGGTAGGGCACAGTCGGGCGTAGAATTCCACAGAACAACAGTTTATAAAGCGAAAGTCAAAGCTATGCTCTCCTATCCTGAACAAGCGTAATATAACTAAACGTAACGTACCACCACGCATGCCACGACCGTTGTTGCTGGCCTGCAGTGCCAAACAGAGCATATTAGAATAGAGTAGAGCGCAAATATCCATAGAATCGCAGTGCAGAGCACAACAGTCGTGGCTACCATATACCAACATGTCGGAACGTAACATAGCCGAACGTAGCTTAACTCAAACTAACGCGCCGAGAACAACGCACCTTGCCCCCCCCCGCACCACCAAACCCAGAGCCAAGCAGAACGTACTAGAGCGTAGTGGAGCCATGAAATCCACCGAATAGCAGTGTATGGCATAGAAGTCAAAGGTATCCCATCCTAACGTAGCCAAGCGTAGTACAACCAAACGTAACCTAACACAACTTAACGTGCCGCGACAACTATTGCTGCCATCCCCAGAGCCAAGCAGACCATATGCGATCAAAGTAGAGCGCAGAAGTCTACCGTATGGCAGTGTACAGCACAAAAGTCAAAGATATCCCAGCCTAACCAAACCAAACATGACATGCTCAAACTAAGCATGGCTCATTCTAGCGTGCATGGACCATAGTTGCTGACATCGCCAGAGCCAAGCCGAATACACTAGAGTACGGTAGAGCGCTGAATTCCGCCGAATTGCAGTGTATAGCACCAAAGCCTGAGGTACCCTGTCCTAACCTAACCAAACGTAACATAGCCAAACGCAAACTATCTCAGCCTAAATTGCCGATAGCACTACTGCTGGCTTCCCCATTGCCAAGCAGAATATATTAGAGCACAGTAGAGCGCAGTAATCCACCGAAAAGCGGTGTACATCGCGAAAGCCAAAGCCATCCATACCTAACCCAAAATAACATATCCTAACCAAAGGTAGCATCGCACAAACTAACGTGCCGAGACCGCTATTTCTGGCATACCCATGGCCGAATAGAATATAGAAGGGCAATGTAGTGCGTGGATATCAACCGAATAACGGTGTATAGCACAAAATTCATAGCTATCCTCTCCTAACCTAACCTATCGTAAAAATCCCCAAACGTAGCCTAACACAACCTATCGTGCCACGACTACTATTGCTCGCCACCCGAGAGTCGAGCAGAGTATAGTAGAGCACAGTAGAGCGCAGAAAGCCGCCAAATAGCAACGTATAGCACAAGGGTCAAAGATATCCTCACCCAACCAGTACCAGCCTAACGCAACCGAACGTAGCTTAACCCAACATGAAGCGCCGAGACCAGCATTGCTGGCCTTCCCAGAGGCAAGCAAAACATATTCGTGCGCACTAGAGCGCAGAAGTCCACCGAATAAGGGTGTTTAGCACAAAAGTTAAAGCTATCTTTCCTAACGTATCCAATCGTAACATAGCCGAAAGTAAACTAACTCAAAGTAACATGCCGGCACCAATGCTGCTGTCCTCCCCAAAGCCGTGCATAGCATATTAGAGCGCAGCAGAGGGCAGAAATCCACCGAATAGCAGTGTAGAGCACAAAAGCTATATCTATCCCGTCCTAACCAAGCAAAACCTAACCTGACCAAACGCAATTTGACACAGACTAACGTGTCGCGACAACTATTTCTGGCTTCCCAGGACCATGCAGAACTTACAAGAGGAGAGTAGGGCGCAGAAATCCATAGAACCGCAATGTATAGCAGAAAAATCAAAAATACCCGAGCCCTACCCACGCTAACGTAAACTGACCATACGTAAGTTAGCACAACGTAGCATGAAGCGGCAACTATCTCTCGCCTCCCCAGGATAGAGTAGAGCGTATTAGAGCACTGCAGAGCGGAGAAATCCACCGAATAGCAGCGTATAGCACAAAAGATAAAGCCATTCTTTCATAACCCAACAAATCGCAACATAACCAAATGTATCACAACCCGAAGTAACGTGCCGCGACCACAATTGCTGGCACGCACAGAGAGAAGCAGAGCATATAGGAGCATATTAGTGCACAGTCGAGAGCAGTAATCCAACGCATTGCAGTGTTTGGCACGATAGTCGCAGATATCATAACATAACCTGTCCTAACCTAACATAACCCAACGCAGCTTAGCTAGACCAAACGTGCCGTGACCTCTACTGATGGCCTCCTGGCGCAAGCAGAGCACATTACAGCCCAGTAGAGCGCAGAAGACCTCCGAATAGCAATGTGTAGCGCAAAAGTCAAAACTGCCCTGTCCAAACACAACCAAGCGTAACATAAGCTGACGTAACTTTACCGAAGCATACGTGCTACAACTGCTATTGCTGGACTCACGACAGCTAAGCGGAGTATAGTACAGCAGCGTATAACGCTGATATTACCCGAGCAGCAGTCTATAGCACACAAGTCAACGCTAACATAACCAAACCGGCCAATTCTAACCCAACCAAGGATAATCTAACTCGACCCAACGTGCTGCGAGCAGTACTCCTGGTGTGCACAGAGACAAGCACAGTGCGATAGCGCAAAGAGGACCGGAGAAGTCCATAGAATAACAGTGTGTAGCACAATAGTCAAAGCTACCCAAACCTAACACAACGAAACCTAACATAGCCAAGGGCAATATACCTCAACCTATCGTACGGCGGCAACTACTGCTGGACTCACCAGAGTCGAGCAGCGCACAGGAGTGCAATGCAGGGCGTAGAAATCCACTGAACTGCAGCGTATAGCCCAAAAGACAAAGCCATCCTATCCTAAGCGCACCAAACAAAACAAAACAAAACGTAACCTAACTCAACCTAACGTGCCTAGACCACTATTGCTGACTTCACCAGAGCAAAATTGAACGTACTAGAGCACAGTAGAACGCAGAAATCCGCCGCATTGAATTGTAAAGTAGAAAGGTAAACGATAACCTAGCCTAACCCACCGTAGCCTAACATAGCCGAGCGAATCCAACCCGAACCTAGCGTGCCTAGCCCACTATTTCTGGCCTACGCATTGCCAAGCAGGACATATTAAGGGAGTATAGAGCGCAGTGTTCATAAGACGGCAGTATATAGCACGAAAGTCAAAGATATCCCAACCTAACACAAACAAACCTAGCCTAACCAAACGTAACATAATATAACCTAATTGGCCGCGGCCACTATTTCTCGAATTCGCATAGCAAAGCAGGGAATAACAGATCACAGTAGAGCGCAGAAGTCCAGCGCATAGAAGTGTACAGCACAAAAGTCAAAGCTATAATAACCTAACCTAACAAGGTATAGCACAGCAAAACGTAACCTAACACAACCTAACGGGCCTAGGCCACTACTACTGACCTCCCAAGTGCAAAGCCGAACGTACTGTATCACAGCAGAGCGCAGAAGTCCGTCGCACTGAAGTACGAAGCACAAATTTGAAAGACACCCTAACCTGATCTGACAAAGCCTAATAAAGCCAAACGAAGCCTGGCTCAACCTAACGTGCCGAGACCATAGTTGCTGACATCCACAGAAGCAGGCAGATCATATTAGAGCACACTAGAGAGCAGAAACATTCCGAATAACAGCGCACAGCACAATAGTCAACAGTATCATCTCCTAACATAACCACTCGTAGCATTACCGAACGTAACATAACACAACCTAACGTGACGCGACCACTACTGCTGGACGCCCCAGTGCCAAGTAGAACATATTAGATGGGGTGGAGCGCTGAAATCCATAGAACAGCAATGTACAGCAGAGAAGTAGATGCTACTCAATACTGGTCCTAACCTACGTAACATAAACAAACGAAGCCTGACCGAACACAACGAGCTGCGACTACTATTACTCGACACCCCAGGGCCAAGCAGGATATAGTATAGCACAGTAGATAGCAGAAATTCCCGCTATAACGGTGTACACCACGAACGTCAATGCTAACCACACCAATCCCAAACAAACGTAGACAAATCAAAAGTAGCCTAACTAAGCCTAACGTTCCGAGACCGCAATTACTGTCCTCCACTAAATTAAGCAGAGTATAGTAGAGCTATGTAGATCGTAGGAATCGACCGAGAGCAGTGTATAGCACACAAGTTATCTCGACCCTATTCTAACCTATACAAACGTAATATAAGCAAACGTAACCCAACTAAACCTAACGTGCCTGGGCCACCGTTTCTGGCCTCTCCGGAGCCACGCAAAGCACATTAGAGCACGTTAGAGAGAAGAAATGCACCGAACAGCTGCGTATTCTAAGAAAGCCAGTTCTATCTGGTTCTAACCTAACCAAATGTAACATGACCAAACGTCACCAAACTCAACCTATCGTGCCGGGACCGTTACTATCGGCCTCCACAGAGAAAAGCACAATATCTTACAGCTCTGTATATTGTAGAAATCGATCTCATTGCAGTATATAGCTCAAAAGTCGGAGATATCCAGACCAAACCCAATACAACCTGCCTGACAGAACGTAACATATTCCAACCAAACGTGCGGCGAACATTACAGCTGCCGTCACCAGAGGCAAGCAGAATGATAGAGCACGGCGGAGCAAAGATGTCCACAGAAGGTCAGTGCCGAGCACATATGGCAAAGCTACACTAACCTAACGTATCCTAACCGAACCTAGCCAAACGTAATCTATCTCAACACAACGTGACGCCACCGAGACTGCTTGCTTCCCAAGAGCCAAGCAGAATCTACTGGAACAGAGTTGAGCGCAGTAATCCACCGCTTCGCTGTGAATAACACAAAAGTCAGAAATATTCTTACCTAACATCTCCTAGCCTAACCTAACCGAACGTAGCATATCTAAATATACCGCGCACAGAATACTATTGCTGGCCTGCTCAGAGTCCAACAGAGTACAGTAATGCAAAGGAGAGCGCGAAAATTCACCGAATAAATGTGTATAACGCAAAAGTCAGAGCTATCCTATCCTAACCAAAGCAAACGTAACCTAACTAAATGCAACATAACACAACCTAACGTGCCGAGACCTCTACTGACGGCCTCCCCAGGGCCAAGCAGAGCGCAATAGAGCACAGTAGAGCTCAGAAATCCATCGAATAGCAGTATGTAGTTCAAAGGTCAAGGCTACCCTCTCCAATACTGACAAGCGTATCATTAGCAGACGTAAAGTAACCAAAACCTACGTGCCACGATCGCTATTGCTGGTCTCGCGAGAGTTAAGCAGCGTATAGTAAAGCAGAGTAGACAGCCGATAGCCGCTAAATAGCAATGTATAGCGCTAAAGTCGAAAATATCCTAATCTATCGAGGCCTAACTTTGCATAAACAAACGTAGAATGGCTAGTCCTAACGTGTCGTGACCACTACTGCTGGCTTCCCCAGTGCCAAGCAGAATATACTACAGCACAGTAGAGCGCAGAAGTCCGCCGCAACGAAGTGTAAAGCAGAGGATAACCTAACATAAACTGACCTATCGTAACCTAACCAGACGTAACCAACCCAAACGTATCGAGCCTAGCCAGATATTTCTGGGCTCCGCATCGCCAAGCAGGGCATATTAGGGGAGAGTAGATCGCAGGGGTCTATAGCATGGCAATGTGTAGCACGGAAGTCAGAGATATCCTATCCTAACGCATACAAACTTAACCTGACCAAACGTTTCCTAACACAAACTAACGCGCCGTGGCCACCCTTTCAGAAATTACCAGAGCAAAGCAGGGAACGTTGTATTACAGTAGAGGGCTGAAATACACCGAAAAGCAGTATATAGCACAAAAGGCGAAGCTATCCTATCCAAACGTAGCCAAGCGTAAAATTACCGAGCACAACGTATCTCAAACTAACGTGCCGATACCACAATTGCTGCCATCGTCAGAGCCAAGTAAAAGATATTATAGGGCAGTAGAGCGCAGACATCCACCGAACAGCAGTGTATAGCGCAATAGTCGAAGATAACCTAACCTAACCGGAACCTATCCAACATAACCAAATGTAGCATAACCCAACATTTCGTGCCGCGATCACTATTGCGTGCATCCGCACAGTTGAGCAGAAACTGTTAGAGGAGAGCAGAGCGCGGAAGTAATGGAAATCGCAGTCCACAGCACAAAAGTCATATATATCCGAAACTAACACATGTTAACGTAAAATAACCAAACGCAGCCTAACTAAATATAACGTGTCGCGACCACTATTGCAGTCCTACCCATGGCCAAGCAGAATATAGTACAGCACAGCAGTGCGCAGGAATCCACCGCACTGCAGTGTATAGCAGAAAAGTCATACAAAACCTTACCTAACTTGACGCAACCTATCCTACATGAACGTAGTGTAACTCAACGTAATGTGACGAGACCAATATTGCTGGCCCCTCCAGAGCAAGGCAGAATATGTTAGACCACAGTATAAAACAGCTATCAGCCGAATAGCAGTGTATAGCACAAAAGTCATGGTTACCACATCCGTATATATCCAATCTTATCATATCCAAGGGTAACACAACACAACCTAACGTACCGCTACCAGAATTGCTGGCATCCCCTGATTCGAGCAGAACATATTAGACGTCAGCAGAACGCCGAAATACATAAAATCCAGGTGTATACCACAGAAGAGATAGCTATCCAATCACAACCCAAGCTATCATAGCAAAACCAAACGTAGCCCAAATCAATATAACATGCCGAAAACACTACTGCTGCGCTCGACAAGGCCTAGCAGAGCATACTAGAGCACACTAGAGCGCAGAAGCCCACCTAATAGCAGAGCGTAGCACAAAACTCAAAGCTATCCTATCCTAATACATCCAGTCTTAACATAACCAAACGTAGCATAACTCGAACTAACGTACTGCGACCGCTATTGCTGGCCTCACCGGAGTCGAGCAGAACACATTAGAGGACAGTAGAACGCAGGAATTAATAAAATCGCTGTGCATGGCATAAAGGTCATGTCTATCCGGACATATCCCATGCTAACGTAACCTAACCAAACGAAGCCTACCGCAACATACCGTGCCGCGACCACATTTGGCGGCCACCCCAGGGCCAAGCAGTATATAACAGAGCCTATTCGAGCTCAGATGTCCTCCGAATAGCAGTGTATAGCACGAAGTGAAGGATAACATGATCGAGCTAGACCTAACCGAATCTAACGAAACGTAACGTTACTCAACCTAACGTGCTGAGACCACTATCGCTGGCCTTCCTAGAGCCAAGCAGAAAATATTAGAACACAGTGGGGAACAGAAATCAGCGGATAGCAGTGTACAGCACAAAAGTCTAATCTATTCTACCCTAACCTCAATAAACGTAACAGAACCGAACGTTGCATAACAAACCCTAACTTGACGAGACCGCTATTGCTGTCCTCCACAGCGCCAAGCAGAATATACTACAGCACAGGTGAGCGAAGAAATCCAACGCATTGCAGTGCAAAACACAAAAGTAAAACATACACCAACACAACCTTACCGAACCTAACCCAACTGAACGTAGTGTATCTCAACATAGCGAGGCGAGGCCAATATTGCTGGCCTACCCAGAGCCAGGCAGAACGTATTACAACACATTAGAGAGCAGAAATTCACCGAATAGCAGTGTATATCACAAAAGTCAAGACAATCGTATCCTAACCTACCCAAACGTAACATAAACGTACGTAACGCTACACAAGTCAATGCAACGAGACCACGATTGCTGGCCTCCACAGAGACAAGCAGAATGTATTAGAGCACATTAGTGCGCAGAGGTCCAGCGCATTGCAGAGTATAGCATAATGTCAAAGATGACCAGGCCATGCCCGACCAAGCCTGACCTAACCAACCGCAGCTCAACTCAACATATGGTGACGAGAACACCAGCGTTGGCCTCACCAGAGTCGAGCGGAACCTTCTAGAGGACAGCGGAGCGCAGGTGTCCACAGAATCGCAGAGTGTAGAACAAAAGTCACAGCTATCTGAACCTAACCAAAGTTAACATAACCTAAACAAACGTAGGCTACCTCAACGTAACGTGGCGTGACCACTGGTGCTGCCCACCCCCCGACGCCGAGCAGAATATAGTAGAGAATAGTCGAGCGCAGAAATGCACCGAATAGCAGTGTATGGCAAAAGAATCTAAGCTATTCTGTCCTAACGTAGCGAAACGTGCCATAAGCAAACGTAGCCAAACGCAACCTAACGAGCCGAGACCGCAATTGCTGTCCTCCCAGTGCGAAGCGGAAAATATTAGAACGCTGCGGAGCGCAGAAATGAGCGGACAGCAGTGTATAGCACAAAAGTCTAACCTACCATATACTAACCGCACCAAACGTATCATTACCACATGCAGCATAACTCAAAGTAACGCCTCGAGACCACTATTCCTGGAAACCCCAGAGCCATGCAGAACATACTAGAGTACACCAGTGCGAAGAAGGCCGCCGCAATGCATTGTACAACAGAAAAGTCAAACATATCCTTACCTAAATTGAACGAAGTAAATTGAAAACAACTCTGCTGGCTTCTGCAGAGACAATCAGAGCGTATTAGGGCAGAATAGAGTGCAGAAATCCACCGAATAGCAGTGAATACCACAAAAGTCAAAGAAGCTTCCCCAAACCTAGCCAAACGGAGCATATCCAATAGCAACATAGATCAAGCTAACTTAACGAGACCACTATAGGTGTCCTCCAGAGATGCAAGCAGAGTGCACTAGATCAAAGTAATGCGCAGAAATCAACCGCATTGCAGTGTATAGCTCAAAAGGATATCCGGGGATATCCTAACCTAACCAGACATAACCTGACCGAACCAAACGTTGCGTTATACAACAGAGCGTTACGCTGCCACTACTGCTGGACTCCTCACAGCCAAGCGGAGAATAATAGGGCACAGTAGGTCACAGGGATCCACCAGATAATAGCGTATAGAACGAATGACAAAGCTATCCTGACCAGAAATAATCTAACCTATCCTAACCAGACATAACATATCACAACATAACGCTCCACGGCAACTTCTGCTTGCCTCCACAGATTCGAGCAGAGCATAGTAGAGCAATGTGGTGCGCACAAATCCACCGAATGGCAGTGAGTAGCACAAAAGACAAAGTAACTCTGACCTAACATTCCTAACCTAACCTAACGAAACGCAACCAGACTCAAGCTAACGCGCCGAGACCGCCATTACTAGCCACGACAGAGCCAAGCAGAACATATTAGAGCCTAGTAGAGGGCACAAACCCACCGAATAGCAGGGTGTGGCACAAAAGTCTAACGTATCCTAACCTAAACGTACCTAACCTAAACTATCCAAACGTAGTTTAACTCAACATAACGTGACGTGACCATTATTGCTCCCCCCCCCTCCCCCCAGAACCAGGCAGATCATCTTAGGGTACAGTAGAAAGCAGAAACCAATCGAATAGCAGTGTATAGCGCAAAAGTCACGCCTACCTTACCCTAATATAACCAAACGTAACAAAAGCATGCATAACATGTCCGAACCTAACGCGCCGAGATCGACATTGCTCCCCACCCCCGCAGAGGAAAGCAGAATATACTAGAGCAAAGTAAAAAGTAGAAATCCACCGGAGAGCAGTGTGTAGCACAAAAGTGAAAGATACCCTATCCCACTTGACCTAGCCTGACCTACACAAACGTAGAGAAGCTGAACGTAGCGCAGAGAAGAACATGTTAGAGCACTGTAGGGAGCAGGGATCCACCGAATAGCGGTGTATATCGCAAAAGTCAAGGCTATCGTATCCTAAACTATCCGAACGTATCATGAGCATACTTAACCTTATCCAACCTAACGCGCCGAGACCACTATTACTGGCATCCCAAGAGAAAAACGGATTATATTAGAGTACAGTAGAGTACAAAAATCTGCCGCATTGCAGTGTACAGCACTAAAGTCAAAGCGATCCTATCATAACATAGCCAATCGTAACACAAACATTCGTAACCCAGCTGAACCAAATATGACGAGGCTACTAGTGCTGGCATTCACAGAGACAAGCAGAATGTACTAGAGCACAATAGTGCGTAGCGACCCACCGCATTGCAGTCTAAAACGAAAAGGTCAAGTATATCCAAACCATAGCCGACCTAGCCTAACCTAACCAATCGTAGCCCAACTGAACGTAACGTGCAGAGACAACTGTTGTTGGCCTCTCAGAGCCAAGCAGAACATACAAGAGTACACAAGAGCGCATAAATCCCCGAGTAGCTGTGTACAACACAAAAGTTAATGCTACCCTATCCTAATGTATACAAGATTAACGTAACGAAACGCAACATAACTAAACCTAGCGTACCGCGACCACATTTGCTGGCCTCGCCAGAGCCGGGCAGACCATATTAGCAGAGAGTAGAGCGCAGAAATCCATAAAATCGCAGTGTATAGCGCAAAAGTCATTGATTACCGGCTCGAACCCTAATTGACATAACCTAATCAAACGTAGCGTAACTCAGCATAACGTGCCGAGAACACTACTGCTGGCCTCCCAAGAGCCAGGCAGAAAATACTAAAGCACAACAGAGCGCAGAATTCCACTGTATTGCAGTGTATAGCACAAAAGTCAAACTCACAATGACCAAACCTCTCTTTGCAGAACCCTCCCAAACATAGCGTAACTAAATACGACGCGGCAAGACCAATATTACCGTCCACTCCGGGGTCATGCAGAGAACTTTGCAGCACATTAGATTGCAGATATCGACCGAAAATCAGTGAAAATCACAGCAGTCTATGTACCCTACCATAACCTGGCCAAACGTAACACAACCAAACGTAGGCTAACCCTACCGAAAATGACGGGACCACCATTGCTGGCCTCTAGAGAGGCTAGCAAAATGTACTCGGTAACAGTAAAGCGCAGAAATCCACCGCAATGCCGTGAAGAACACAAGAGCCGTTGAAACCCTGACCTAACCTGACCTAATCTAACACAACCAATGGCAGCGTAATCCAACACGACGGGCCGAAACCAGTACTGCTGGCCACCTCAGAGCCTA
>NW_016920449.1:14104-19167 GCF_001483705.2 Eufriesea mexicana
AAACGTAGCGTAACTCAGCATAACGTGCCGAGAACACTACTGCTGGCCTCCCAAGAGCCAGGCAGAAAATACTAGAGCACAACAGAGCGCAGAATTCCACCGTATTGCAGTGTATAGCACAAAAGTCAAACTCACCATGACCAAACCTCTCTTTGCAGAACCCTCCCAAACATAGCGTAACTAAATACGACGCGACAAGACCAATATTACCGTCCACCCCGGGGTCATGCAGAGAACTTTGCAGCACATTAGATTGCAGAAATCGACCGAAAATCAGTGAAAATCACAGCAGTCTAAGTACCCTACCATAACCTGGCCAAACGTAACACAACCAAACGTAGGCTAACCCTACCGAAAATGACGGGACCACCATTGCTGGCCTCTAGAGAGGCTAGCAAAATGTACTCGGTAACAGTAAAGCGCAGAAATCCACCGCAATGCCGTGAAGAACACAAGAGCCGTTGAAACCCTGACCTAACCTGACCTAATCTAACATAACCAATGGCAGCGTAATCCAACACGACGGGCCGAAACCAGTACTGCTGGCCACCTCAGAGCCTAACATAGCGCATTAGTGCACATTAGTGCGCAGAAAACCCCCGAAAGGCAGTGTATACGCAAAAGTCGAAGTAGCCTATCCTGACATAGCCAAACGAAACATACGCAGATGTAACATAACTCATCAAACATGACGAGACAACTAGTGCTGGCCTTCACAGAGAGAAGCAGAATGAACCAGAGCACAATAGTGCGCAGAGATCCACCGCAGTACAGTCTGTAACGAAAGGTTCAAATATATCAGAGCCTTACCCGACCTAGCCTAACCTATCCAATCGTAGCCCAACTCAATATAACGTGCCAAGGCCACCAATGCTCGGAACCCCAATGCCATGCACGACATATTAGACCACAGTAGAGCGCAGAAATCCGCCCCATTGCACTGTATAGCACATAGGTCATACCTATACTCCTAACATAACCAACCGTAACACAACCAAACGTAACATAACACATCATGACGTACCGCGACCACAATATTTGGCCTCCCCAGAGACAAGACAAATTTATTAGAGCACAGTAGAAAGCGGAAATCCACCGAGTAACAATGTATAGCACAAGAGTCTAGGCTATCGTGTCCGAACCTAACCAAACGTAACATGACCGGACGCATCGTAACTCACACCATCGTGCCGAGAACACTATTGCTGGCCTCCCCATGGCCAAGCACAATATACCAGAGCACAGTAGAACGCAGATATCCACCGCATACCGTGTACAGCACAAAAGTCAAGGATGCCCTTACCTAACACGGCATAACTTAATCTAACCTAGCGTGGTCTAATTCAGCATAACGTACCGCGACCGCTATTGATGGCCTACGTGAGTCCAAGCAAAGCATATCAGAGCAGGTTAGAGCGCAGAAGCCCTACGAACAGCAGTGTATGCCACAAAAGTCAAAGTAGGTTACACTAACCTAGTCAAACCTAACGTATACAAACATATCTTAAGTAAACCTAACATGACGAGACCACTATTGCTGGCCTCCTCAGAGAAAAGCAGAATGCATATAGGAAAGCAGAGCGCAGGTATGCACAGCATGGCAGTGAGCCGCAAAAGAGTCGAAAGTATCCCAACCTAACCTGACCTACACAAACCTCACCAAGCGTAGCATAGCTCAACATAACGTGCCGCGACCACCGTTGCTGGCATCCCCAGAGCCAAGTAGAATATACTACAGCACTGTAGGTCACAGGAATCCACCACATAGTAGTGTATAGTACGAGTGTCATTGCTATTCTGACCAAACTTAACCCAGCCTAGCCAAACAAAGGGTAACCTAACTTAAACTTTCGTGCCGCGACCACCACTGCTCGCATCCCCAGAGAAGGCTAGAGTATAGTAGAGCAAAGCAGAGCGCTGAAATGCATCGAATAGCAGTGTATGGCACATAAGTCAAAGAAATCATAACCAAGCCTTCGAATCCTAACCTAACGAGCCGAAACCTAACCCGACCTACCGAGCCCAGACCACTATTAATGACCTCCACAGAGACAAGCGGAACATATTAGAGCGCAGTAGAGCGCAGGAATCCACGGAATAGCAGTCAGCGGCACAAAAGTCTAAGCTATTCTATCCTAACATAAACAGACTTGTTATATGCTATCGTAGCCTATCTAATACCAAAGCGTCGAGACCTCTATTGCTGGCCTCCCTTGAGCCAAGCAGAATATACGGATGCACAGCGGAGCGCAGGAATCCACCGCACTGCAGTCTGCAGCACAAAAGCCAAACATATCCTGACGTGACCTGGCCTCACATAACCTAACATAACGTAGCGTAACTCAGGTGGACACGCCGCGACAACTGCTGCCGGACTCCGAAGAGCCAAGCAGAAAATATTGGACCACAGTAGAGCACAGGTATCCGCGGATAGCAGTGCAAAGTGCAAATGCCTATAATATCCCATCCTAACCACACCAAACGTAACATAACCGAACGTAGCCAAACTCAACCTAATCAGCGGAGAGCACTATTGGTGTCCTCCCCAGGGCTAAGTAGAATGTGATAGGGTGCATTCGAGCGCAGATGTCCTCCGGAGAACAGTGCATAGCAAAAAAAGCAAGGCTATACTTACCGATCTTATCCCAACCTAAACTAACCAATCGCAACATAGCTCAACCTAATGTGCCGAGACCAATATTGCTGGCATACCCAGGGCTAAGCATATTATAGTAGGGCGCAGTGCACAGCAGAAATACAACAAAAAGCAGTGTGTAGCAGAAAAGTCTAAGTAAACCTGACCGAGCTTAACCTAATCTAATCCGACGGGACGTAACGTATCTCAAACTAACGCGCCGGGTCTACCATCACTGGGCCGCCACAGAGCCAAGCAGGTAAAATTAGAGCACAGTAGAGCGCAGAAGTCCAACGCATAGCAGCGTATGGCACAAAAGACTAATCTATTCTATCCTAACCTGACCAAGCGTAACATAAGCGAACGTAATTGTACTCAAACTATCGTGTCGATAGCACTGCTGCTGGCCCTCGCAGGGCCAAGCAAAATATACTATAGCACAGTATAGCGAAGAAGTACGCGGTTGGCAGAGCATGGCACAAAAGTCTGGACTATAATATCCTAACCTAACCAAACGTAACACAACTGAGCGTAACCCAACCCTACCTAAGGCGACGAGACCACAATTGCTGACAACCACAGAGACAAGCAGAATGTGCCACTGCACAGTACAGCGCAGAAATCCACCGCATAGCAGCGTATAGCACAGCCGAAGTCGAAGACAATCTGACATAACCTGTTATCACTTAGCATATCCAAACGAAGTGTAACTAAACATAACGTGACGAGACCAACATTGCAGGCCCCCCGGAACAGCGCAGAGCATACCAGAGCACGATAGAGCACAGAAATCCACAGAATAGCAGTCTACAGCACAAAAGTCAAAGTAGTCAGCAAAACTTACCCAACCGTGACATACTCGCACGTAGCATAGCTCGACCTAACATGACGAGACCACCATTGCTGCCCTCCGCAGAGGCAAGCAGAATGTACTAGAGCACAGTAGAGAGCAGAAATCCACCGCACTGCAGTGAATAGCACAAAGGTCGACGATATGCTCGCTTAACATGGCATAACCTGACCAAACCAGGCGCGGCATAGCTCAACGAAACGCGGCACGACCACTTTTCTTGGCCTCCCCAGAGTCCAGCAGAGTATAGTAGAGCAATGTGGAGCGCAGTAATCCGCCGAATAGCAGTGTATATCGCACAAGCCGCAGATATCGCAACCTAACCTGACCTCACCTAACCTAAAGGGACGTAGCGTAGCTCAATACAATGTGACGTGACAACAGCTCCTGGCCTCCACAGAGCCAAGCAGAATGTAGTGGAGCACAGTAGTTATCAGAAATCCTTCGATTAAGGGTGTATAGCACGAAGGTCGAAATCGTCCTAGCCTAACCTATCCTAACCTAACCAAACCAACGTGCCACGCCTGCTATCGCTCTCCTCGCCAGAGCCGAGGAGAGTGCAGAAGAGCATTGTGGGGCGCAGAATTCCACCGAATAGCAGTCTGTAGCACAACGGCCAGAAAAATCCTAACTGAGCCTTCCCAACCTAGTCTAACGGAACATAACCTTACCCAAACTGACGTGAGCGGAGTACTACTACTGCCCGATCCAGTGCCAAGCAGAACATATCAGAGCACAGTAGAGCGCTTGAATCCACCGACTAGCAGCGTGTGCCACAAAAGTCAAAGTTACTCTATCCGAACCTAACCAATCGTAACATAAGCAAGCGTCCCTAAACCCAACCTATTGAGCCAAGACTGCTACTGCCGGCATCCCCAGAGGCAAGCAGAGTATGCTAGAGCCCAGAGGAGCGCAGAAATACGCGGATAGTTTTGTATAGCACAGCAGTCAAAACCATGCCGTCCTAACTTCACCAAACGTAACATAACCAGACGTAGCTTAAATGAAGCTAACCAGCCGAGAGCACTATTGCAGGCCTCTCCAGCGCAAAGCAGTAAATCCTGCGGCGGAGCAGAGCGCAGAAATCTAGCGCATTGCTATGTATTGCACAAAGCGCAAAGATATCATAACCTAATCATCCTAACCTATCCTAACGAAACGTAATGTAACTAAGCCTAACGTGCCGAGACAACTATTGCTGGCATCGAAACAGCGAAGCAGGATGAACCAGAGCACTGTACAGCAGAGAAATACGCCGAATAACAGTGCGTAGCACGAAAGTCAAGGCTATCATAACCAAACTTAGCCAAACCTGACCCAATCAAGCGTAACCTGACTCAAACTAACGTGCCGCAACCGCCATTGCTCGCCTTGCCTGGGTTGAGCGGAGTATAGTGGAGCAATGTAGAACGCAGAAGTCCACCGCATAGCAGTGTATAGTAAAACAGCCAAAGAAGCCTCTACCAAGCCTCACTAGCCTACCCTAACGAACCGTAACATAACTCTACCAAACGCACCGAAACCACCATTATTAGTCACCGCACAGCCCAGCAGAACATATTTGAGAGCAGTAGGGCG
>NW_016920450.1:0-206 GCF_001483705.2 Eufriesea mexicana
TGTCTATAGTGCTGTACTCTGTTGTTACCTGGATTCCTGCTCCCTACAGCGATTTTATACTTTGACCTTGAGTCCGGAAAGGCCAGCAATAGCGGTCTCGGCACGTTATGTTGAGGCAGGCTACGTACGGTTATGTTGCCTTAGGCTAGGTTTGGTCAGTATAGCTTCAACTTTTGTGCTCTACACTGATATTCGGAGGATACCTC
>NW_016920451.1:0-246 GCF_001483705.2 Eufriesea mexicana
TTAGGATACGATAGCTTTCACTTTTATTCTATACACTGCTGCTCTGTGGATTTCTGCGCACTGCATTGCTCTAATATTCTCTGCTTGGCTCCGTGGAGGCCAGCAATAGTAGTCTCGGCAGGGTACGATGAGTTAGGCTACGTTTGGTTAGGTTTGCTTAGAGCAGGCTAGGTAATGATATCTTTGACTTTTATGATATATATGGTCAGTCTACGTACTTCTGCGCGCTTCTCTCCTCTAATATGC
>NW_016920452.1:0-492 GCF_001483705.2 Eufriesea mexicana
AAAAAGTACGAGATATTCTAACATAATCTGGCCCAACCTAACCTAATCGAATGTAACCAATCCCAACCTAACGCGCCTAGCCCTCAATTGCTGCCTACCCACAGGCAAGCAGTGCATATTAGAGGAGAGTAGAGCGCAGAGGTGCGTAGAGTGGCAGTGTGTAGCACGAAAGTCAAATATATCCTAACCTAACCCCAAAAAACCCAACCTAACCAAGCGTAACCTGAAACATCCTATCGCGCCGCGGCCACTGTTTTAAGCATTCCCAGATCAATGCAGGGAATACTAGATCACAGTGGATCGCAGAAATCCACCGGACTGCAGTTCATAGCAGAAAAGTCAAAGCTACCCTACCACCTACCCTAGCCAATCCAAACATAGCATAAGCGGACGTAACGTTACGAACCTGACGTGCCACGACCACTACTTCGGGCCTCACGAGAGCTAAGCAGAGCATAGCAGAACAATGTAGAACGCTGAAATATTCCGAAT
>NW_016920453.1:0-1035 GCF_001483705.2 Eufriesea mexicana
TGGATGTATGGATGTTTGGATGTATGCATGTATGGATGTATGTATGTATGGAAGTATAGATTTGTGAATGTATGGATGTATGCATGTATGGAAGTATGGATGTATGGATGGGTGGATGTATGGATGTATGTTTCGATGGATGTATGGATGGGTGGACGTATGTATGAACGGATGTATTGATGGATAGACGTATGGATGCATGGATGTCTGTATGGATGGATGTATGGATGTATGAATGGATGATTGTATATATGTATGGATGTATGGATGGATGGATGTATTGATATGTGTATGTATGTATGTATGTATGGATGGATGGATTGGTGGATGGATGTATGGATGGATAGATGTATGGATCGATGGAAGGACGTATGGATGGGTGGATGTATGGATGGATGAATGTATCGAAGGGTGGACTTGTGTATGGATGGATGTGCGGAAGGGCGGATGTATGGATGCATGAATGTATGGATGGCTGGGTCTATGGTTGGATGGACTTATGGATGGGTGTATGAATGGATTTATGGATGGGTGGATCGATGGACGTATGTACGGATGTGTGTATAGATGTATGTAAGGATGTATGGATGTATGGATGTTTGTATGTGTGAATGTACGTATGTATGGATGTACGGGTGTATGGTTGCATGGATCTCTATTTGTATGGATGCATGGATGGCTGGATGTATGAGTGGATGGATGTACGGATGGATGGACGTGTGGATGTATGTATGTATGTATGTATGGATGTATGAATGGTTGTATGAATGTATGGATGGATTGATGTATGGGTGGATGGATGTACGGATCGATGGATGTGAGGATAGGTGCTAGTATGGATGGATGGATGTATGGTACGATGGATGTGTGAATGGGTGGACTTATGGATGGATGGATGTTTGGAAAGGTGGACGTATGGATGGATGTATGTATGCATGAATGGTTGTGTGGATGGATGGATGTATGGATGGATTGAGGTATGGATGGACGGATGTACGTATGTATGAATGTATGGATGTATATATGTACGGATGT
>NW_016920453.1:1167-3667 GCF_001483705.2 Eufriesea mexicana
CATGGATGTATGGATGTATGGATGTATGGATGTATGTATGTGTGGATGTACGTGTGTATGGATGTGCGAATGTATGGATTTACGGATGTATGGATGTATGGATGTATATCTGTATGTATGTATGGATGGCTGGATGTATCAGTAGATGTATGTATGGTTGGATGTATGTATGGATGTATGTATGGATGTATGTATGGATGTATGTATGGTTGTATGGATGTATGGATGGATGGATTTATGCATGTGTGGATGTATTAATGTACGGATGGGTGGATGTATGGATGGATAGATGTATGGATCGATGGGTGTACGGATGGGTACTTGTATGGATGGATGGATGTATGGTTCGATGGATGAATGGATCGGTGGATGTATGGATGGATGGATGTATGTAAACATGGATGTATGGATGGATGGATGTATGGATGGATTGAGGTATGGATGTACGTATGTACGGATGTACGGAGGCATGTATGTATGGATGTTTGGGTGGACGATTGCATCTGTGAATGGACGGAAGAGTGTTTGTATGTATGGATGGATGTATGGATGTATGGAAGTATGGATTTGCGGATGAATGGATTTAAGGGTTGGTGTATGGATGGACGTATGTATGGATGTGTGTATAGATGTATGCCTGGATGTATGGATGTATGGATGTATGGATGTTTGGATATATGTACGTGTGAATGTACGAATGTATGGATGTACGGATGTATGGGTGTATGGATCTATATATGTCTGGATGTATGGATGGCTGGATGTATGAGCGGATGAATGTATGGTTGTATGAATGTATGGATTGATGGATATATGTATGGATGGATGTATGGCTGTATGGATTTATGGATGTATGCAAGTATGGATGTACGTATGTATGGCTGTATAGATTAATGAATGTGTGGATGTATGCATGTATGGATGTATGGATGTATGTTTCGATGGATGTATGGATGGGTGGATGTATGTATGGATGGATGGATGGAAAGATGGATGTTTGGATGGATGTATGTATGGATGTATGGTTTGATGGATGTATCGAATGATAGACGTACGAATGGAAGAACTTATGGATCTAAGGCTGTGTGTATGTATGTATGGATGGATGGATGTATCGAATGATGGACGTACGAGTGGATACATTTATGGAAGTTCGGATGAGGGGATGTATGTATGGATGTATGGATGAATGTATGATTGTATGGATGGATGGATGTATCGAATGATAGACGTACGAATGGAAGAACTTATGGATCTAAGGCTGTGTGTATGTATGTATGGATGGATGGATGGTTGTATGGGCGGATATATGTATGTATCGATGGATGTATGGATGGGTGGTTGTATGGATGGATGGGTGTATGGAAGGATGGGTGTATGGATGGATGTATGTATGGATTGATGGCCGTATGGAATGGATGTATGTATGGATGTATGTATGGTTGTATGGATGTCTGGATGGATGGCTTTATGTATGTGTGGATGTATGGATGTATGGATGGATGGATGTATGGATGGATAGATGTATGGATCGAAGAATGAAGGGATGGGTGCTAGTATGGATGTATGGATGGGTGGATGTGTGAATGGATGGGTGTATGGAAAGGTGGATGTATGAATGGACGAATGGTTGTATGGGTGCGTGGACGTATGGGTGGATGTATGTGTGGATGGCAGGATATGTGGATGGATGGATTTATTGATGGACAGGTGTATGAATGCATGAATGTATGGTTGTATGAATGTATGAATGCATGGATGTATGGACGGATGGATGTATCGAATGATAGACGTTCGAATGGACGGATATATGGATGTATGAATGTGTGGGTGTATGGATGTATGGATGGATGGGTGTATGGGTGGATAGATGTATGGATCGATGGATGTATGGATGGGTAGTTGTATGGCTGGATGGATGTATGGAGGAATTGGTGTATGGGTGGATGTATGTATGGATTGATGGCCGCATGGATGGATGGTTGTATGGATGGACTGAGGTATGGATGGACGGATAGGCGGGTGAATGTATGTACGCATGAATGGATGTATGGTTGTATTGAGGTATGGATGGATGGATGTATTTATGGATGGATGTATGGATGTATGAATGGATGGATGTATATATGTATGGATGTATGGATTGATGGATCTATGGATGGATTCATGTATGGATGGATGGATTTATGGATGTATGGATGTATGAATGCATGGAAGTATGGATGGATATATGTATGTTTGGACGGATGTATGGATGTATGGATGTATGGATGTATGGATGCATGTATGGATGGATGTATGGATGGATGAATGTATCGATTGGTGGCTGTATGGATGGATGGATATATGGATGGATTGAGGTTTGGATGGACGGATGTACGGATGAATGGATGTTTGGATCTATAATTGTATGGATGTGTGGATGGCTGGTTGTATTAGTGGATGGTTGTATGGGTGGATGGTTGTATGGATGTATGTATGGATCTATGGAAGGATGTAT
>NW_016920454.1:0-917 GCF_001483705.2 Eufriesea mexicana
TTATTGAGCAAAAGTCAAAGGTATCCTAACCTAATCTGACCCAAGCCATCCTAAACAAACGTAGACTATCTAAACTTAACGAGCAGAGACCTCCATTTGCTGACCTCCCCAGAGCCAAGCAGAAAGTACTAGAGGACAGCAGAGCGCCGAAATCCATCGAATGGCAGTATATAACACAAAAGTCCAAGCCATCTTAACCAAACACAGCCAAACATAGCCTGACCAAACGAAACCTAACTCAACCTCGTGCCTTGGCCACTATTTCTGTCCTACCCAGATCTGGCCGAAGTGTGGTAAAGCAAAGTGTAGCGAAGAATTCCGCCGAACAACTGTGCCTAACACAAAAGGCAAAGCTATCCAAACTTATTCCAGGCTAAGATAACCTGACCAAACGTAGCATGACACAACCTAACGTGCCGAGAACACAATTACTGGCCTCTCCTGTGTCCTCAGTAGTACAGCAGAGCTATGTAGATCGTACAATTCCTCCGAATGGCAGCATATAGCACACAAGTCGAATCTACCGTATCGTAACCTATCCATGCTTA
This sequence comes from Eufriesea mexicana, assembly GCF_001483705.2. Taxonomy (NCBI): domain Eukaryota; kingdom Metazoa; phylum Arthropoda; class Insecta; order Hymenoptera; family Apidae; genus Eufriesea; species Eufriesea mexicana. Next base: position 549 of record NW_016920454.1, read on the forward strand.
ACATAACCGAACGCAACGTAACTCAGCCTATCGTGCCGAGACCACTGCTGCTGGTATCCGCGTATCCAGGCAAAATAAACTAGAGGTTACTATTTCGCCGGAATCCACCGTACAGCTGTGTACAGCACAATGGACAAAGACATCCTAACCAAACTTATCCTAACCTAACCAAGGCAAACGTAACGTAACTCAACCAAACGCGCCAAGAACTCGATTGGTGGCCTCCGCAGTGACAAGCAGAAAATGTTCGAACGCATTAGAGCGCAGAAATCCACCAAATATAGGTGTCTAGCACAAAAGTTAAAACTGCCCTTTCCTATCCTAATCAATCGTAACATAACCCAACTTAACGTAACTGAAAGTAGCGTG
>NW_016920455.1:0-510 GCF_001483705.2 Eufriesea mexicana
ATCGCAGTGTACGGCAGAAAAGTCGGAGCTGTCCAAGCCTAACACTTGCCAACGTAACCCAACCACATGTATTGTACCTCAACCTTACGTGCCGAGACCGACATTATTGGCCTCGCCAGAGCCGAGCAGAGCATGCTCGAGCACAGTGGAGCGTACATATAATATTAGTGCATTCCAGGAAAGTCAAATTCATCCAAACCTAACCCAAATTAGCGTAACGTAGCAAATCGTATCCTAGCTCAACCTAACGGGCCGAGACGGACATTCCTGGCCTCCCCATAGTCGAGCAGATAGTTGTAGATCAACATAGGGCGTAGAAGCCGCCGAATGGCGGTGCATAGCGCAGAAGACAAAGCTACAATCTTCTAATCTATCGGAACGCATTACAGCCACACGCATCATAACTTTACCTTATGTGCCTAGACCACCACTGCTGGCCTCCCCTGCGGCAAGCAGAATGTACTTGAGCACAGTTGAATGGAGAGTACTACGAAATAGTTGGGTATATTA
>NW_016920456.1:0-528 GCF_001483705.2 Eufriesea mexicana
ATATCGCGGTGAGCTAGTTTTGATGCAAAAATAACGAGGAAAGATTCTATTGGCATGCTATAGACATTGCAAAGCTATAGAATTTGGCTGGAAAATTCAATTTTATTGTCATTTTCGACTAATATCGTGATGAGATGGTTTTGTTGCATAAACAACGAGGAAAGATTCTATTGGCATTCTATAGCCTTTTCGATGCTATAGAAACTGACTGGAAAATTCAATTTCATTGACATTATCGACTAATATCGTGGTGTGCTAATTTTCTTGGATAAATATGGAGGAAAGGTTCAATTGGCGGGCTGTAGCCATTGCAGTGATATAGAATCTGAGAGGAAAATTCAATTTTATTGACATTTTCGACTTATAAAGTGGTGAGCTAATTTTGTTGCATAAATATGGAGGAAGGATTCTATTGGCGTGCTATAGCCATTGCAATGATATCGAAATAAAATTTAATTTCATTGCAATTTTCGACTAATGTCGCGGTGAGCAAGTTTTGATGCATAAATAAGGAGGAAAGATTCTGTT
>NW_016920457.1:0-554 GCF_001483705.2 Eufriesea mexicana
ATATTGTTTTGAGGTAACTTGCTTGCATATATAAGGAGGACAGATTCTATTGGCGTGCTACAGTTATTGCTGTGCTATAGAAACAGGCAGGAAAATTCAATTTCATTGTTATTTTCGACTAATATCGTGGTGAGCTAACACCCTTGTATACGTAAGGAGGATGAATTCTATTGGTCTACTATAGCCATTGCAATGCTGTAGAATCTGGCTGGAAAATTCAATTTTATTTACTTTTTCGACTGATATCGTGGTGAGCTGACATTCTTCCATATTTAGGAGGAAAGATTCTATTGTCGAGCTATAGCCATTGCAATTCTATAAAACCTGGATGGAAAATTCAGTTTTATTGGCATTTACCTGCTAATATCGTGGTGAGCTAACTTTCTTTCATAAATAAGGAGGAAAGATTCTATTTGCGTGCTATAGCCATTGCGGTGCCATAGAATCTGCCTGGCAAATCCAATTTTACTGACATTTTCGACTAATATCGAGGTGAGCTAGCTGCCTTGCATAAATAAGGAGGAAAGATTCCACTGGCGTGCTATAGCCATTGC
>NW_016920458.1:0-10673 GCF_001483705.2 Eufriesea mexicana
GCAGTAGTGCTCTCGTCACGTTAGGCTGAGGTATGCTGCGTTTGGTCATGTAGCGTTTGGACGAGTTAGGTTAGGATATCTTTGACTTTTGTGCTGTATGTTGCTATCTGGTGGCTTTCTGCGCCCTACTTGTTTCTACTTCACTCCGCTCGGCTCAGCGGAAGCCAGCATTGGTGGTCTCGGCACGTTAGATTGGGTTATGCTACGTTAGGTGTGGTTATGCTTGCTTGTGTTATGTGTGGATAGCATAAACTTTCGTGGTGTACATTATTACTCGGTGGATTTCTGCACTCTACGGTGCTGTACCATAATCTGCTTGGCCCTGGTGCGTCCAGCAATAGTGGTCGCATATCGTTGCGTTGAGCTAGGCTTCATTTGGCTAAGTTATGTTGGCCCGGTCTAGGTTTGGGTAGCATTGACTTTTCCGCTATACACAGCGATTCTATGGATTTCTGCACTCCACCCCCTCTTATATGTTCTGCTTTGCACTGAGGAGGCCAGCAATAGTTATCGCGGCACCTCAGGTTGAGTTATGTCACGTTTGGTAATGTTACGGTTATACAGGTTAGGAGGCGTAGCTTTTACTTTTGTGTTGTACACGATTGTTTGGAGGACATCTGCGCTCTACTGTACTCCAGAAAATTCTACGTGTCCCTGGGGAGGACTGCAACAATGGTCTCGACACGTTAGGTTAAGCTTGGTTACGTTTGTTCATATTACGATTGGTGAGTTGTGGGTAGGGGAGAGTTGACTTTTGTGCTGTAGACTGCTATTCGGCGGAGTCCTGCGCTCCACATTGCTCCGCTATACACTGCACGACTCTGGAGAGGCTGGTAGCAGTATTCCCGACACGTCAGGATGGGTTAGGATCCTTTTGGTTGTGATATGTATGTCTGCGTTAGGTTTGAATAGATTTGACTTCGTAGTATATACCATTATTCGTCGGATATCTGTTCTCTACTGCGCTCCGATACATTCTGCTTTGCCATGGGTTTCCAGCAATAGTGGTCGCGTCAAGGTACTTTGTGTTATCTTTCACTTGGTCCGATGGATTTCTGCGCTCTACACCCTCTAATATTTACTGCTTTGCTCTTTGGAGGACAGCAATAGTTGACTCAGCACGTTAGGTTAGGATAGATTACGTTTGGTTATGTCACGCTATGTTAGGTTAGGATAGGATAGACTCATCTTTTATGCTTTATACAGCTATTCGGAGGATTTCTGCGCTCTAGAGTGCTCTAATGTGCTCTGCTTGACTCTGGGCAGTCCAGCAATGGTATTCTTGGCACTTTATGTTTTGTTAGGCTTCGTTAGGCTCGGTAAAGTTAGGACAGGTTAGGTTAGGATATCTTTGACTTTTGTGCTACACATTCCAATGCGGTGGATTACTGATCTCTACTGTGCTCTAGTATATTCCACTTGGCTCTGGGGTTGCAAGCGATAGTGGCCTCTGTGCGTTAGGTTGAGTTAGGCAACGTTCGGTTATGTTACGTTTGGCTATGTTGGGCAGTGCCCTTCGACTATTGTGCTATGCACTACGGTCCTATGCACCTCTGCGCACTACTCTCCTGTAATATGTTCTGCTTGGCTCTGAGGATGGCAACAATGGTCGTCTGGGCACGTTAGGTTGAGTGAGGCTGCCTTTGGCTTAATCATGTTTGTTTCGGTTAGCTGTGGATAGCATTTACTTTCGTGGTATACACCATTTTTCGGTGGACTTCTGCGCTCTACTGTGCTGCACTATATTCTGCTTCGCCCTGGTGTGTCCAGCAATAGTGGTCGCAGCTCGTTGCGTTGAACTAAGCTTCGTTTGGTTAAGTTATCGTTGGCCCTGTCTAGGTTCAAACGGCACTGACTTCTGTTATACACTGCGATTCTATGGGTTTATGCCCTGCACCTCCTCTGATGTGTTCTGCTTGGGTCTGGGGAGCTCAGAAATACTGTTCTAGGCACGTTAGGCCATGCTAGGTTACGTTTAGTAATGTTATGTTTGGTTAGGTCAGGCTGGAGTAGCTTTGACTTTTGTGGTATAAACTGCGTTTCAGTGGACTTCTGCGATTTACTGTAATCTTGTGTGCTTTACCTTGCTCTGGGGAGGGCAGAGATAGCGGCCGCGGCTCATTCGCTTGAATTATGTCACGTTCGGTTACGTTAAGTTTGTTTGGATCAGATTAGGGTAGCCTTGACTCTTCTGCTATACCCTGCGGCCTATGGATGTCGGCGCTCTCCTCTACTCTAACAGGTCCTGCTTGGCTCTGTGGCGGCCAGAAACACTGATCACCGCACGATAGATTGAGTGAGATTTCGTTTGGTTACGTTTGGTTATGTTGGGTCTGGTTTGGATAACTATGATTCTTGTGTTCAACACTGATAATCTTCGGACATCCGCGCTCTAATGTGCTCCATCGTAATCTGCTTGGCCGTGGGGACGGCAGCAATGGTGGTCGCGGCAGGTTAGTAAGCGTTATGGTACGTTTGGGTAGGTTATGCTGGGTTAAATTTGGTAGGGTTTGCTATGAAATTTCTGCTGTACACCGCTTTTCGGTCGATATCTGCGCTCTGCGTTGCTCTGCCAGCAGCCGATTGTCTCTGGGGATGTCAACAATAGCGTGCTAGGCACGTTATATCTAGTTAGGCTACGTTCGGTTCGGTAAGGTTAGGAAAGGTTTGGTTGGGATATCTTCGACCCTTGTGCTACAAAACCCAATGCGGTGGATAACTACGCTTCACAGTGCTGTAGTATATCCTACTTGGCTCTGGGGATGCATACAAATGTGGCCTCGGCTCGTTAGCTTAAGTTATATTACGCTCTGTCAGGTTAGGTTACGCTGTGCTAGGTCACGATAGCTAAGACTTTTGTGCTGTACACTGCTATTCGGTGGATTCCTGCGCTCTACAGTGATCTAGTACACACTGCTTCGCTCTTGGAAATCCAGGAATGGTGGCCGTGGCGCGTTAGTCCGTGTTAGTTTACGTTTGGTTATTTTAAGTTTGTTCGGGTTAGGTTAGGATATCTTTTGTACTTTCGTGCTATATATTGCTATCAGGTGGCTTTCTGCGCTCTTCTGCCCTCTACTATACTCTTCTGGACTCTCGGGAGTCCAGCAGATATGGCCGTGGTTCAATAAAATTTATATGTTACGTCCAGATGTGTTACGTTTGGTCAAGTGAAGATAGGATTGCTTTGACTTTTGCGTTATACACTGCTGTACAGTTGATTTTTGCGCTCTACTGTGCTACGGTGGCCACCAATAATGTTCGTGGCACGTTTGATAGTGATATGTCACGTTTGTCTTGGCTAGGTTAGGAAACGTTTGGCTAGGATATATTTGACTTTTATGCTAAGCGCTGCAGTCCAAACGTTATCTGCGCTTTGCATTCCCCTACTAGCAGCTGATATTCTCTGGGGAGGCCAGCAGCAGCGGTCGTGGCACGTTTGTGTGTGTTCTGTTACTTTCGATTAGGTTATGATAGGTAGAGTTTGGTTAGGATGGCTTTGACCCTTGTGCTATACACTGCTGTTCAGTGGATTCCTGTGCTCCACTGTGCTCTACTACACTCCGCTCGGCTCCCGTGATGCCAGCAATTGCTGTGGCTGCACGTTAGATTGAGTTACAACACGTTCGGCTTGTTTGGGTTAGGATGCGTTAGGTTAGGATGGCTACAACTTTTGTGCTATGCACTGCTATCCGGAGAATTTCTACGCTCTACGTTGTTCTACTATGCTCAGCTCCGATCCGGGGGACAGTAATATTGGTCTCGCCACTTAAGGTTGCATTAGGCTACTTTCAGTTATGTTACGTTTGGATAGGTTAGAATAGGATAGCATCGATTTTTGTGCTATGCACTGCTGTCCGGTGGATTTCTGCGCTTTACATCGCTTTAATATACTCTGCTCGATATGGCGAGGCCAGTAATAGTGATCTCGGCACTTTAGGTAGGGTTAGGCTACGTTTGGTTAGGATATGTTAGTCTGGGTTATGTTTGGATAGCTTCGGCTTATGTGGTGTACACTGTTGTCCGGTGGATTAATGCGTTCCTCTGTCATCTAGTATACTCCGCTTGGCGCTGTGGAGGCCGGCAATAATGGTTTCGGCACGTTCGGTTGGGTTAAGCTACGTTCGGTTGTGTTACGTTTGGCTATGTTAGTTGGGGTAACTCCGACTATTGTGCTGTACACAGCGATTCTCTGGATTTCTGACCTCTACTTTCCTCTCATATGTTCAGCTTGGCTCTAGGGAGGACAGTGATAGCGGTCGCGGCACATTAGGATGCGTCGTGTCACGATTGGTTACGCTTTGCCAGGTCAGGTTAGGAAGGATACCTTTGGCTTTTGTGCTATACACCAATACTCCGTGGGTTTCTACGCCCTAGATTGCTCTACAATGCTCTGATCGCCTCTGGGAATCCCGGCGTTCCGGCGCGTTAGGTTGTATTACGCAGCGTTTGGTTATGTTATGTTGGTCTCGGTCAGACATGGATAGCATCACCTTTCGTGGTATAAACAGTTGTTCGACGGATTTCTGCGCTCCGCTGTGCTGTAGTTTGCTCTGCTTGGTTCTGGGGAGGCCGCCAGTAGTGGTCTCGGCACAATAGGTTGAGTTAAGCTACGTGCGGCTATGTTAAGTATGGTCATGCCAGGATATGGTAGCCTCGACTATTGTGCTATGCACTGCGGCTCTATGAATTTCTGCGCTCTGCTCACTCCTATAATGTTCTGCTTGCCTGTGGGGAGGGCAGTAATTGTGGTCTCGGCACGATAGGATGAGCCAGGTCACGTTTGGTTACGTTATGTTTGGTGAGGTTGAGAAGGATGGCTTTCACTTTTGTCCTATACAATGCTAATCGGAGGATTTCTGCGCTCTACTGAGATCTAATGTTCTCTGCTTTGATCTGGTGAGGCTAGAAATGCTGGCCACGGCGCGTTAGATTGTGTTATTCGAAGATTGGTTATCTCACGCTTGGCTATGTTTGTATAGGATAACGTTGATCGCTGAAATCCAACGAGCAGAATTGTAAAGCATTAAAGTCAGTGATTTCCTATCCTAACCTAACCAAACGAGACTACACCAAACGTTATGTAACTCAACCTTACGTGACGAGACCAATATTGCTGCCATCCCAGGGGCAAGCAGAACATACTAGAGCTTAGTGGACCGCGGAGATCTACCGGTTTGCAGTGCATAGCACAAAGTAGCCATCCTAACCAAAAGTGAATCTAAATTAACCTAACCGAACGTAACATAACACAACCAAACGTGCCACGACCGCTATTACCGAGCTCCACAGAGACAAGCAGATGCTAGTAGAGCAATGTAAAGGGCTGATATCGACCGAATAGCAGTGTATAGAACAAAAGTCAAAGCTATCCTAACCAAACCTATCCAAACCTAGCCAAGTCAAACGTAACATATCTCAACCAAGCGTGCCACGAACGTTATTGCTGGCCTCCACAGAGGCAGGCGGAACGTATTAGGGCAAAGTAGAGCGCAGAAGTCCAACAAATGGAAGTGCATAGCACAAAAGTTTTAGCTATCCTGACCCAGCGCAACGTAACCCAAACAAGCCGAACGCATTGTAACTCAATCTAGCCTGCAGCGATAGCAATTTCTGGCATCACGGGAGCCGAGCAGAGTATAGTAGAGCAATGTAGAGCCCGGAAACCCACCGAAATGCAGTGAACAGCACAAAAGTCAAAGATAGCCTAACCTATCCAGGCCTAACCATTACCAAACGTAGAATAACTTAGCCTATCGTGCTGCAAGCTCTGTTGCAGGCTTCCCTAAGGACAAGCAGAATTTGATAAAGGGTAGTAGAGCACAGAAGTCCATAGAATATCTGTGTAGAGCACATAAGCCAAAGCTATCCTAACATAACCCAACCAAACCTCACCCAAACAAACGTAATCTATCTCAACCTACCATGCCGCGACCAGTATTGCTGGCCTCCATAGTGCGAAGCAGGGCATACAAGAGGTGAGTAGAGCAAAGGAATTCATAGGATCGCAGTGTGTATCAGAGAAATCGAAGCCACCCAAACCTAACAAGAGCAAACATGGCCTAACCAAACATACCCTATCGCAACCTGTCATTCCAAGACCACTATTGCCGGCTTCCCCAGTGCCATGAGGAGCATACTAGAGCACAACGAGAGTCGGTGTTTTACGTGCTGCATATTCCAAAAGGGATTCGCAACACGGCCCCCATGGGCGAGGGGTTGGGATACGCCCAACCAGCGCGAGCGGGAGTGCCACAGGACATCACTGATCTTCCAATTTGTCTAACTGGGATGCTAGCCCCAATCGACTCCCTTGGTGTTCGGGCGGGACCTTTCTAAATCCCTACTGCCCCAGGAGGACAGCACCCGAGCTGTACGATGCGCAACTCTCACGTCGGGCCTCGAGGGCCCTTGCCTGCGATGTAGGCTCCAACCACTGCCACCACGAGGTCAACCCAGCGACCGATGGGCGGACTGCCTTGCGACAGCCGGCCCAGGGCTAAATCGGTCTCCCGTGGTACCGGTGATCACGGGCGTACCGGTCGTCCCGTTCGTGGCGAACCACTTCCGCTCTGAGAATGCTAGACCACCTCGACGTAGGTGCACGTCAGCTAGGCACCGTGGGGTTGCCAGTCCCACACTACGACCGACCAAGGTCGACCGTAGCCCCGGCGGGGCATACTAGAGCACAGTGGGGCACAGAAGTACACCGAATAGCAGTGTATAGCACAAAAGTCAAAGACATCCTTACCAATCTTAGCCCAACCTAACCTAAGCAATTGTAATCAAACTCAAACAAATGTGTCACGATCATCATTTCTCGCCTGCCCAGAGGAAAGCAGATGCTGGTAAAGCAATGCAGAGAGCTGATGTCGTCCGAATAGCAGTGTATTGTAAAAAAAGTAAGAGATATCCTAACTTAACCTCACCTAACATAACCCAACCAAACGTAACTGATACCAATCTAACGTACCTAGCCGACAATCGCCGGCCTCTCCAACTCCAAGCAGGGTGTATTAGAGGTGAGTAGCGCGCATAGGACCATAGAATGGCAGTAGCTAGCACGAAAGTCAAAGATATCCATTTCTATTCTGACCAAACGTAACCAAACCGAACGCAGCCTTACTCGACCTAACGTGCAGCGACAACTATTGCTGGCCTTCCAAGTGTCGGGCAGGGTATAGAAGAGTACCGTAGAGCACAGAAATCCACCGAAAAGCAGTCTGTACCAACAAAGACAACGTCACCCGAACATGACCTATCCGAACGCAACCTAACTCAACCTATCGTGCCGAGACCGCTATCATAGGCCTCCCCAGAACCAAACAGAGCATATTAGAGAACTGCATGGCCCATTCATACAGCGAAAAGCAGTATATAGCACAAAAGTTAATGCTATCCTCTCCTAAACTGACCAAACGTAACACAGCCAGACGTAGCCTACATCAAACTAACGTGCCGAGGCTAATATTGCTGGCCTCCTCAGTGCCAAGCAGAGCACATTAGATCACAGTAGAGCGGGTAAATCCACCGAATAGATGTATATGGCACAAGAGTCAAACCTGCCCTCTCCTATCCTAACCGAACATAACCTAGTCAAACGTAACACAACCCAAACTGACGTTCAACGACCACGCTTGCTGGCCACCTCAGAGTCAAGCAGAGTATAGTAGATCAGTGCAGAGCGCATACGTCCACCGAATTGGAGTGTATGGCACAAGAGTCATAGTTGTCCTATCCCAACCAAGCAAAACCTGACATAGCCAAACGCAACAAAATCCAACCTAACGTGCCTGTACCACTATTGCTTGCCTCCCCGGGGCAAAGCAGAACATACCAGAGCACAGTAGAGCGCAGAAATCCACCGACTAACAGTCTATGCCTTGAAAGTCAAAGCTATTTGAACGTAACCAGTACAAACGAAATGTGACCAAACTTAACTCAACTCAACCTAACGTTAGGAGAGCACCATTGCCGGCCTCCCCAGAGCCAGGCAGAGCATATTGGTTCCCTGTATAGCGCAGAAGTCCTCCTAATAGCTGTATATACCACAAAAGTCAATGCAACCCCCTCCTATTCAAGCCAATCGTAACGTAACAGAACGTAACGTAACTCAACCTAACGCCACGCGATATGTATTGCTGGCCTCCCCAGAGTCAAGCGGAAAATACTAGAGGAGAATAGAGAGCAGAATCCATGGATCTCAGTGTATAGCAGGAAAGTCGAAGCTATCCAAACCTAACCTAAGCTAGTGTAACATAACCAAACGCACCCTATCTCAAACCTAATGTGCCGAGACCACAATTACTGGTTTCCACAGAGCCAAGCAGAACATTCTAAGGCACAGTACAGCGCAGAATTCCACCGCATAGCAGTTTGTAGCACAAAAGTCAAATTCATCCTAACCAAACTTATCGTAGCATAACCACACCAAGCTTGGCATAGCTGAACAAAACGTGCCACGACCATTACTGCTGTATGTTAGAGCACACTAGAGCACTGAAATACACCGAGAAACAGTGTATACCATGTAAGTGGTAGCTATTCATACGTAACCCAGACAAACGTAACCCAACCAAACGGAGCGTAGCACAAATTAACGTGACGAGACCACAATTGCTGGCCTGCCCATCGTCATGCAGAATATATTAGAAGAGAGTAGGGCGCAGAAACCAATAGAATCGCAGTTCATAGCACAATAGTCGTAGCTACCCTGTCCTAGCATAGCCATATGTAACATAACCGAACGTAGGGGAACTCAAACTGTCGTCCCGAGAACACTATTGCTAGCATCCCCAGGGCCACGCAGAATATACTAGAGCACAGTAGAGCGCTGAAATCGGACGAATAGCAGTGCATAGCACAAAAGTCAAAGCTACCTCAACCAAACCTATCCATGCCAAGCCAAAACAAACTGGACATAACTCAGTATAAGATGCCGCGACCACCTGTCCTACCGCCCCAGACTCAAGCAGAGCGTGACAACGCTCAGTCTATCGCAGCGCTCCATGGAATATCAGTCTGTAGCACATCAGTCAAATTTATCCTCTCCTCACCTGACCAAACGTAACATAATCGAACGTAACGTAACACAACGCGGTGAGCCACGAGCACGCCTGCTGGCCTCACGCACGCCAAGCGGCGTAGGGCAGATCAGCGCTGCGCGACGGAATAGACAGAATAGCAGCGTATAGCGCAATAGTTAAAGCAATCCTAAACAAATCTATCCAAACCTAGCCTAACCAAGCGCAACACTACTCGACCTAACCTGCCGCGACCGCTATACCAGGCTTCCCCGGACACAGACACATTCCGATAGGGCACAGAAGAGCGCAGATGTCCACCAAATAGCAGTGTGTAGCACAATAGTCGATGCCATACTAACCTAAAGTGACGTAACCTAACCTAACCAAACGTATTGTAACGCATCCTATCGTGCCGCAAACACTATTGGCCGCATCCCGATAGCCGTGCAGAGTATAGTAGAGCAATGTAGGGTGAAGTTATCCCCTGAATAGCAGTGTAGGGCTCACGTGTCGAAGCTACCCTACCCTAACCTAACCAAACGAAACCTTGCCAATCGCAGCATAACACAGCAGGACGTAACGCGGCCACTTTTTCTGGCCACCCCAGAGGCAAGCAGGACATACTAGAGCACAGAAAAGTCCAGAAATCAACCAAATCGCTGTGTATGCCACGGAAGTCATAGCTAACCATTCCTAACCCGAAGAAACGTATCCTAACCAAACGCAGCCTGACTTAAGCTAACATGCCGCGGCCACTATCTTAAGCGCAGCAATCGTAACACAACCAAGCACAACCAAGCTCAACCTAACGTGCCGCCACCACAAAATGCTGGCCTCCACAGAGCCAAGCAGAATATTTTAAAGGAGAGTAGGGCGCAGAAATCCATAGGATCGCAATGAACAGCAGAAAAATCAAAGATATCCGAACCAAACCCAAGGGAACTTAACTTCACCTATCGTAGCCGAGCTCAACGTAATGTGCCGCGACCACTATAGCTGGCCTTCCCATAGCCCAGCAGAGTATATTGGGTCCCAGTAGAGCGTGGACAACCACCGAATAAGAGTGTACACCATGAAAACCAATTCTATGCAAACATAACCCAAGCAAACATAACCGAACCAAACGTAGCCTGACTCGACCTAACGGGCCGGCACCACTGCTACTGATCCCAGTGCCGAGAAGGCTATAGTAGCGCAATGTATAATGAGGAAATCCACCGAACAGCAGCCTATGGCACAAAAGATAACTCTATCCTCGCCTAACCCATCCAAACGTAATATAAAGGAACGTAGTCTAACTTAACCTAACGTGCCCACACCACCGTTGCACGCCTGCGCGTCGCCCTGCAGAACATATTAGAGGAGAGTACAGCGCAGAAATCCACATCATCGCAGTGTATATCAGAATGGTCAAAGCTACCCGGGCATAACCCAAAGCAATAGAACCCAACTACACAAAGTCTAACTCAACATAACGTGCCGCGAGAAATATTGCTGGTCTCCCCATGGCCAAGCGGAGTATAGTAGAGCACAGTAGAGCATACAAATCCAACGAATATCAGTGTATGCCACGGAAGTCAAATAATTCCAAACCTAACCCAAACAGACGTAAGGTAGCCAAACGTAGCCTAACACAACCTAACGTGCAGA
>NW_016920458.1:16884-19754 GCF_001483705.2 Eufriesea mexicana
TAGCCAAACGCAACAAAATCCAACCTAACGTGCCTGTACCACTATTGCTTGCCTCCCCGGGGCAAAGCAGAACATACCAGAGCACAGTAGAGCGCAGAAATCCACCGACTAACAGTCTATGCCTTGAAAGTCAAAGCTATTTGAACGTAACCAGTACAAACGAAATGTGACCAAACTTAACTCAACTCAACCTAACGTTAGGAGAGCACCATTGCCGGCCTCCCCAGAGCCAGGCAGAGCATATTGGTTCCCTGTATAGCGCAGAAGTCCTCCTAATAGCTGTATATACCACAAAAGTCAATGCAACCCCCTCCTATTCAAGCCAATCGTAACGTAACAGAACGTAACGTAACTCAACCTAACGCCACGCGATATGTATTGCTGGCCTCCCCAGAGTCAAGCGGAAAATACTAGAGGAGAATAGAGAGCAGAATCCATGGATCTCAGTGTAAAGCAGGAAAGTCAAAGCTATCCAAACCTAACCTAAGCTAGTGTAACATAACCAAACGCACCCTATCTCAAATCTAATGTGCCGAGACCACACTTACTGGCTTCCACAGAGCCAAGCAGAACATACTAAGGCACAGTACAGCGCAGAAGTCCACCGCGCAGTTTGTAGCACAAAAGTCAAATTCATCCTAACCAAACTTATCGTAGCATAACCACACCAAGCTTGGCATAGCTGAACAAAACGTCCCACGACCATTACTGCTGTATGTTAGAGCACAGTAGAGCACTGAAATACACCGAGAAACAGTGTATACCACGTAAGTGGTAGCTATTCATACGTAACCCAGACAAACGTAACCCAACCAAACGGAGCTTAGCACAGATTAACGTGACGAGACCACAATTGCTGGCCTGCCCATCGTCATGCAGAATATATTAGAAGAGAGTAGGGCGCAGAAACCAATAGAATCGCAGTTCATAGCACAATAGTCGTAGCTACCCTGTCCTAGCATAGCCATATGTAACATAACCGAACGTAGGGTAACTCAAACTGTCGTGCCGAGAACACTATTGCTAGCATCCCCAGGGCCACGCAGAATATACTAGAGCACAGTAGAGCGCTGAAATCGGACGAATAGCAGTGCATAGCACAAAAGTCAAAGCTACCTCAACCAAACCTATCCATGCCAAGCCAAAACAAACTGGACATAACTCAGTATAAGATGCCGCGACCACCTGTCCTACCGCCCCAGACTCAAGCAGAGCGTGACAACGCTCAGTCTATCGCAGCGCTCCATGGAATATCAGTCTGTAGCACATCAGTCAAATTTATCCTCTCCTCACCTGACCAAACGTAACATAATCGAACGTAACGTAACACAACGCGGTGAGCCACGAGCACGCCTGCTGGCCTCACGCACGCCAAGCGGCGTAGGGCAGATCAGCGCTGCGCGACGGAATAGACAGAATAGCAGCGTATAGCGCAATAGTTAAAGCAATCCTAAACAAATCTATCCAAACCTAGCCTAACCAAGCGCAACACTACTCGACCTAACCTGCCGCGACCGCTATACCAGGCTTCCCCGGACACAGACACATTCCGATAGGGCACAGAAGAGCGCAGATGTCCACCAAATAGCAGTGTGTAGCACAATAGTCGATGCCATACTAACCTAAAGTGACGTAACCTAACCTAACCAAACGTATTGTAACGCATCCTATCGTGCCGCAAACACTATTGGCCGCATCCCGATAGCCGTGCAGAGTATAGTAGAGCAATGTAGGGTGAAGTTATCCCCTGAATAGCAGTGTAGGGCTCACGTGTCGAAGCTACCCTACCCTAACCTAACCAAACGAAACCTTGCCAATCGCAGCATAACACAGCAGGACGTAACGCGGCCACTTTTTCTGGCCACCCCAGAGGCAAGCAGGACATACTAGAGCACAGAAAAGTCCAGAAATCAACCAAATCGCTGTGTATGCCACGGAAGTCATAGCTAACCATTCCTAACCCGAAGAAACGTATCCTAACCAAACGCAGCCTGACTTAAGCTAACATGCCGCGGCCACTATCTTAAGCGCAGCAATCGTAACACAACCAAGCACAACCAAGCTCAACCTAACGTGCCGCCACCACAAAATGCTGGCCTCCACAGAGCCAAGCAGAATATTTTAAAGGAGAGTAGGGCGCAGAAATCCATAGGATCGCAATGAACAGCAGAAAAATCAAAGATATCCGAACCAAACCCAAGGGAACTTAACTTCACCTATCGTAGCCGAGCTCAACGTAATGTGCCGCGACCACTATAGCTGGCCTTCCCATAGCCCAGCAGAGTATATTGGGTCCCAGTAGAGCGTGGACAACCACCGAATAAGAGTGTACACCATGAAAACCAATTCTATGCAAACATAACCCAAGCAAACATAACCGAACCAAACGTAGCCTGACTCGACCTAACGGGCCGGCACCACTGCTACTGATCCCAGTGCCGAGAAGGCTATAGTAGCGCAATGTATAATGAGGAAATCCACCGAACAGCAGCCTATGGCACAAAAGATAACTCTATCCTCGCCTAACCCATCCAAACGTAATATAAAGGAACGTAGTCTAACTTAACCTAACGTGCCCACACCACCGTTGCACGCCTGCGCGTCGCCCTGCAGAACATATTAGAGGAGAGTACAGCGCAGAAATCCACATCATCGCAGTGTATATCAGAATGGTCAAAGCTACCCGGGCATAACCCAAAGCAATAGAACCCAACTACACAAAGTCTAACTCAACATAACGTGCCGCGAGAAATATTGCTGGTCTCCCCATGGCCAAAAGAGAACAGAAATAGGACTGATAGCAATCAATGGCACGAATGTCAGTGCTACACTTACCGAAATTGACCAAATCAGGCCGAACCAAACATAAC
>NW_016920459.1:0-562 GCF_001483705.2 Eufriesea mexicana
CTAATATCGTGGTTAGCTATCTTTCTTCCATAAATCAGGAGGAAAGATTCAGTTGGCATGCTATATGCATTGCAATGCTGTAGAATCTGGATGGAAAATTCAATTTTATTGACATTTTCGGCTAATATCGTGGTGAGTTAACTTTCTCGCATAGATACGAAGGAAAGATTATATTGGCGTGCTATAGGCTTTGGAATGCTGTAGAATCTGGCTGGAAAATTCAATTTTATTGACTTTTACGACTAATATCGTGGTGAGCTAACTTCCTTGGATAAGTAAGGGGGAAGGATCCTTTTGGTGTGCTATAGTCATTGCAAGGTTGCAGAATCGGGCTAGAAAGTTCGATTTTATTGACATTTTCGACTAATATCGTGGTGTGTTATCTTTCTTGCATAAATAAGGAGCATAGATTCTATTGGCGTGCTATAGCGTGCTATTACCACTGCAATGGTATGGAATGTGCCTGGCAGATTCAATTTTATTTACATTTACGACTAACATCGCGGTTAGCTATTTTTCTTGCGTAAATAAGACGAAAAGATTCTATTGGCGTGCTATTGGC
>NW_016920460.1:0-280 GCF_001483705.2 Eufriesea mexicana
TTATGGACAGACCTATTCTCTGCCAAGTAGATGGCTGTACTTGCCATTGGGCTGAAGGCGTTATGGGATCTATTCGCCAAGCTACAACAGGTTATAGATTTTGAATAGACCTATTCTCTGGCAAGTAGATGGCTGTACTTGCCATTGGATTGAAGGCGTTAGACGACCTAATCACCAAGCTATAACAAATTATATATTTTGAATAGACCTATTCTCTGGCAAGTAGAAGGCTGTACTTGCCATTGGACTGAAGGCGCTAGACGATGTATTCACCAAGCTA
>NW_016920460.1:325-1101 GCF_001483705.2 Eufriesea mexicana
CTTGCCATTGGATTGAAGGCGTTAGGCGATCTATTCACCAAGCTATAACAGGTTATAGATTTTGAATAGACCTACTCTCTGGCGACTAGGTTGCTGTACTTGCCATGGAATTGAAGGCGTTGGGCAACCAATTCTCCGAGCTATAACAGATTATAGATTTTGAATAGGCCTATTCGCTGGCAAGTAGATGGCTGTACTTTACATTGGATGGAAGGCGTTATTCGATTTAATCGCCAAGCTGTGACAGCTTATAGATTTTGAATTGACTTATTCTCTGGCGACAAGATGCCTGCACTTGCAAGTGGATTGAAGGCGATAAGCGATCTATTCACCAAGCTATAACAGACTATTGGTTTTGTGTAGACATAATCTCTGGCAAGTGGATGGCTGCACTGGCCATTGGATTGAAGGCGTTAGGCGATCTATTCACCAAGCAATAACAGGTTATAATTTTTGAATAGACCTATTCTCTCGCAAGTGGATGGCTGTTCTTGCCATTGGATTGAAGGCGTTATGCGATCTATTCACCAAGCTATACCGTATTATAGGTTTTGTGTAGACACAATTTCTGGCAAGTGGATCGCTGTACTTGCCATTGGATTGAAGGCGTTGGGCGACCTATTCACCAAGCTATAACTGATTATATATTTTGTATAGACCAATTCTCTGGCAAGTAGATGCCTGCACTTGCCATTGGGCTGAAGGCGTTATGGGATCTATTCACCAAGCTATAACAGGTTATAGATTTTGAATAGACCTATCCTCTGGCAAGCAGA
>NW_016920461.1:0-36201 GCF_001483705.2 Eufriesea mexicana
TTTTGTAGCATCTACTTTTTTTATATACACTGCGATTCTATGGATTTCTGCGTCCTACTCTCCACTAATGTGTCCTGCTTGTCTCTGGGGAGGCCAGCGGTAGTTGTTGCGGCACTTTGTGTTGTGTTCTGTTACGTTCGGTTATGTTATGATTTGATAGGTTAGGAGAGTATGGCTTTGACTTTAGTGCTATGGTCTGCTGTTAGGAGGGTTGCTGAGCCCTACTGTGCTCTAATATTTTCAACTTGGGACTGGTATGTCCAACAATGGTGCCCTCTGCCGGTCTTGTCGAGTCAGGTTACGTTCGGCTATATCGTGTCAGGCTACGTTTGCACAGGGTAGCTTTACCTTATGCACTGTGCACAGCTATTCGGTGAATCTCTGGGCTCTACTGTGCACAAATATGACCTGCTTGGCTATGGGAAGGGCAGAAAAATCGGTCTCGGCACGATAGGTTAGTTAGGCTACGTTTAGTTATGTTGTGTTGGTCCTTGTAGCTATGACTTTTCTGATATACACTGCGATTCTATGCAATTCTGCATTCTACTCTCCACCGACATGTTCTGCTTGGCTCTGGGGATTCAGGCCCCAGTGCTCGAGGCGCGATACGTTGGGTTAAGCTACGTTTGGTTGTGTTACGATTGGTTAGATTTGGAGATTGCATATATGACTTTAGTGCTATAGTCTGCCATTAGGTGGAACTCTGCGCCCTACAGTGCTCTAATTTTACAGGTGGTCTCTGGGAAGGCCAGCAATGGTGGCCTCTGCACGATATGTTCTGTCAGGTTACGTTCGGTTAGTCAAGGTTAGGCTAAGTTTGGCTATGGTACCTTTAACTTTTGTGCTGTACACAGATATTCGGTGGATTTCTAAGAACCACTATGCTCTTGTATGTGCTGCTTGGCTCTGGAGATGGCAGAAAAATGTGTCTCGGCACGATAGGTTGAGTTGGGCTATGTTTGATTATGTTCTCCTTGTTCGAGTTTGTTTCGGGTAACGTTGACCATTCAGATATACATTGCGATTCTATGGATTTCTGCGTTCTGCTCTCCACTAATGAGGTCTGCTTGGCTCTGGGACGGCCAGAAGTAGTGGTCGGCACACGTTAGCATGAGCTACGTGACGTTCGGTTATGTTACGATTGGTTAGGTTTGGAGATGATAGCTCTGACTTTAGTCCTATTGTGTGCATTAGGTGGATTTCTGCGCCCAACAGAGC
Source organism: Eufriesea mexicana (assembly GCF_001483705.2). Classification (NCBI taxonomy): domain Eukaryota; kingdom Metazoa; phylum Arthropoda; class Insecta; order Hymenoptera; family Apidae; genus Eufriesea; species Eufriesea mexicana. Next base: position 1,219 of record NW_016920461.1, read on the forward strand.
TCGAATGTCGTCAGCTTGGCTCTGGAAAGGCCAGGAATAGTGGCCTCGATAATATATGTTGGGTCTCGTAACGTTCTGTTGGGATGGGTTAGGCTAAGTTTGGCCAGGAAGTCTCCGTTTGCTGTGCTGTACATTGCTATTCGTGGACATCTGCTCTCTGCAGTGTTCTAATATGTCATGCTTGGCTCTGGGCATGGCAGCAATAGCGATCTCGGCACGTTAGGTTGTGCTACGCTACGTTTGGTTATGTTCTGTTCGTCATTGTTAGGCTGGGGAAGCTTTGACTTTTCTGATATACACCGCGATTCTGTAGATTTCAGCGTCCTAGTCTCCACTAATGCGTTCTGCTAGGTTCTGTTGAGGCCAGAAATAGCGGTCGCGGCATGTTAGGATGTGTTACGTTACATTTGGTAATGTCACAATTGGCGAGGTCAGGAGAGGATATCTCTGACTTTAGTGCTATTGTCTGCCATTAGGTGTATCTCTGCGCCATACTCTGTTCCAATGTTTTCAGGTTGGCTCTGGGAAGTCCAGCAATGGTTGTCTCCGCACGCTATGTTGGTTCAAGCTGCGTTCGGTTAGGTTGGGTTAGGCTAAGTTTGGTTAGTATAGATTTAACTTTTGTGCTGCACACTGCTGTATGGTGGATTTCTGAGCTTTACTGGTAACTAGAATGTACTGCTTGAGTCTGGAGGGGGTAGTAGTACCTGTTTCGGCACGTTGAGGTACGTTAGGCTATGTTTGGCTTTGCTCGGCAGGCTTGGGTTAGGCTTGGGTAGCTTCGACTTTCGTGATATGCACTGCGATGCTTAGGGTTTCGGAGTTCTACTCTGCACTAGTGTCTTCTGCTTGTCTCCAGGGAGGCCGGATATTATAGTAGCGATAGGTCAGGTTTTGTTATGTTTCGTTTGGTTATGTTACGTTTGGCCAGGCTCGGAGGGGATAGCTTTGACTTTAGTGCTATAGTCTGTTATTAGGTGGATTTCTCCGCCCTACTGCGCTCTCACATGCCATGCTTCGATCTGTGGTGACCAGAAATGGAGGCCGCGACATTTTTGGCTCTGTTAGGCTACGTCTGCCTAGTTTATGTTAGCGTGGGAAAGGTTCGAATAGCTCTGATTTTTCTGCTGAACACCGCGATTCTATGGATTTCTGCTCCCTAGTCTCCAATAATATGCTCTGCATGGCCCTGGAGAGGGTAGCAACAGTGGTCGCGGCACGTAAGGATTGGTTATATTTCGTTTGGTTAGGTCAGATTTGGTCAGGTTAGGACAGGACAGCTTTGACTTTTGTGCCATACTCTGCTATTCTGTGGATTTATGCGCTCCACTGTGCTCTAATGCGCACTGCTTGGCTTTTCGGAGGACAGAAATAGCGGTCTCTGCACGTTACATAGAATTATGTTATGTGCGGTTATGTCACGGTTTGTTAAGTTAGGAAAGGACAGCTTTAACTTTTGCGCTGTACACTGCTGTTCGCTGGACTTCTGGGCTCCACTGCGCTCTAATACATTCTGCTTGGCTAAGCGGAGGCCAGCTGTAGTCGCATCGGTGCGATGGTCTGAGTTACGTTGCGTAATTAGGCATTAGTTTGCGTTTTGTTAGTTCAGGTTAGGTTGATGTCGGTAAGGGTTGCATTCACTTTCGTGCTATACACCTTATATTCGGTGGATTTCTGCGCTCAATTTCGCTTTACTATATTCTGCTTGTCGCTGGGGTGGCCAGTAGCGGTGCCCACAGCACGATAATGTGAGATCTGTTAGGTACGGTTATGTTACGTTTGGTTAAGATAACATACGATATCCTCGACCTTTGTGCTATACGTTGCTATTCGACAGATTTCTGCATTCTGCTGTGCTTCGATTTGTTCTGCTCGGCTACGTGGTGTCCAGCAGTATTTTCCTAATCACGTTACTTTGAGTTACACTACTTCTGAATGGGATTGTGGAGGACAGGTTTGGTTAGGCTATCCACCACTCTTGTGCTTTTCACTGCAGTGAGTTCGATGTCTGAGCTCTACTCTGCTCTAGCATGTTCTGCTGGCCTCTGTGGCGGCCAGAGATGAAGGTCTGGGCGCGTTAGGTTAATATAGGTTACGTATGCTCATGTTATGTTTGGCTAGGTTAGGATAGGATACTTTGCCTACTGCGCTATACACTGCTATTCGGCGGGTTTCTGTGCTCAAATGTGCTATAGTACGCTCTGCTTGACTCTGCTGTGGCCAGCAAAGGTGGTCTCGTCACGTTATGTTGGCTTACACTACGTTTGGATATGTTAGGTTAGGCCAAGTTGGACAACTATATGCCTGACAATTGTGCTATACACTGCTATCCGCGGATTTCTGAGCTCTACTGTGTTCTAATATCTTCTGCTTGGCTCTGGGGACTCCAGCGATAGTGATCTCAGCACGTAAGTCTGAGTTGTGTTACGTTTGGTTAGGTTTGGTTATGCCAAGCTCGGGCATGTTATCCTTGACTTTAGTGCTATACACTGCCAATCGGAGGGTTTCTGCACTCGAGTAGCTCTGCAGTATTCTGCATCGCCCTGTGGAGGCAAGCAATAGTCGCGGCACGTTATGTTGAGTGTGCTACGCATGATTGCGTTATGTTAGTTTCTGTTTGGTCAGGGTGGCCTCGTTTCTCGTTCTGTACACTGTAATACGGCGGGTTACTGTGATCAACTGTGATCTACCATATTCTAGCTGGCTATGTGGAGTCCGGTAGCTGTGTTCGCGGCACGCTCCTTTGAGTTACGCTACGCTTGGTTAGGTTAGAATGCGTCAGGATATGACAGAATATCTTCGACTTTTGTGCCATTCACTGCAATGTGGAGGGTTTCTGCGAACTATTGTGCTCCAGTGCACACTACTTGTCCTTGCGGATGTCAGCAATAGCTGTCACGTCATGTTAGGTTGTGTTAGGTTACGTTTGGGTATGTTACGAGTGGCTTGGCTCGGATATGCCACTTTGACATTTGTGCTTTACACTGCTATGCGGTGGACACCTGTGACCCACTGTGCTCTCCTACTTTCTGCCCGGCTATGGCGAGGCCAGGAGTAAATGTCCCTGCACGTTATGTTGAGTTATGCTACGCTTTGTATGGTTAGGTTAGGGCAGGTGATGGTTGTATATCTACGGCTTTTGTGCTATTTACTGCATTGCGGTCTATTTCTGCTCTATACTGCGCTGTGGTACATTCTTCTTGTACCCGTGGGGACGAGCTATTTTGGCCTCGTCCGGCCAGTTTCAGTTATGCTACGTTTGGGCATTGCACGTTTGGCTGGTTTAGTATATTATGTTGCACCTGGATGTGTTACGTCTGGCTAAGTTTGAACAGGCTCTTTGACTGTTGTGCTTTACACAGCTACTCTATAGGTTTCTGCGATCAACAGTGATTTACCTCATTCTGCATGGTTCCGGGGATGGCAGCAGCAATGGTCGCGGCACACCCTGTCGGGTTACGCTTCGCTTGGTTCGGTTAAGTTTGGTCAAGCTATGATATGATATATTAGGCTGTTTAGGTATTCACTGCAGTGCGGTGGATTCCTGCGCACTACTGTGCTCTAGTATACTCTGCTTGTCTCTGTCGAGGTCAGCAATAAATGGCTCGTCAGGTTAGGTAGTGTTAGATTAATTTTTGGTATGTTACGTTTGGCTAGGTTAGGAAAGGCTACCTTGACTTCTGTGCTATTCACTGCTTTTCGGAGGGTTTTTGGGCTCTAATGTGCTCTAATGTGCTCTGCCTGGCCCTGGAGATGCCAGGAGCATTGGTCGCTGCACGTTATATTCAGTTATGCTACGTATGGTTAGGTTAGATTAGGGCAGGCTATGATAGGATATCTACGGCTATTCTGCTATCCACTGCAATGCGGTGGATTTCTGCACACTACACATCTCTAGTACATTCTGCTTGTATCTGTTGGTGACAGCAATAGCGGTCTCGTCATGTTAAGTTGAGATTGGTTACGTTTGTCCAGGTTAGGGGACGGTGCTTTGTCTTTTGTGCTATGCACTGCTATTGCGTGTGTGACTGTGATCTAGTGTGCCCTAATATGCTCTGCCTGGCACTGTGGCGACCAATAATAGTGGCCTCAGCACGTTGGGTTGGTATGGTTATGTTACGTCTGGCTAGGTTCTGTTAAGTTTGGTTAGGGTAACTTTGATTTTCGTAGTGTTCACTGTTATTCGGCGGATTTCTATGCTGTGATCTGCTCTACGGCCTCCTGTTTGGCTCTGTGGAGGTCAGGAGCAGCGGTTGCCGCACGTTATATTGAGCTATGCTACGTTTTGTTAGGTTAGGCTAATTGAAGTTATGTCAGGATACCCACAGCTTTTGTGCTATACATTGCAATGCGGTGGGCTGCTGCGCATTACTGTGCTCTAGTGCATTCTGCTTGCCTTTGTGGGGGCCAGCAGTAGTGGTCTCGTCGTGTTAGATTCATTTGTGTTACGTTTGGGTTTGTTACGTTTGGCTAGGATAGGAGATGATGCTTCGACTTTTGTGCTATGCACGGCTCTTCCGTGGATTACTTCGCTCTAGTGTGCCCTAATATGCTCTGTATGGCACCGAGGTGGCCAGTAATTGTGGCCTCTGCAAGTTAGGTTGAGTTTCGTTAAGTTACGTCAGGTTAGGTTAGGAAGGTTAGGTCAGGATGTATATGGATTCTGTGCACTTCGTTGCAATACGGTGGATTTCTGAGCTCTGCTGTGCTGTAGTATATTCTGCATGGCACTAGGAAGGCCATCAACAGTGGTTTCGGCAGGCTCTGTTATGTTGGGCATCGCTTGGTTTGATTAGGTTAGACTGCTATCCACTGCAATGCGGTGGATTTCTGCGCACTGCACATCTCTAGTACACTCTGCTTGTATCTGTTGGGGACAGCAATATCGGTCTCGTCATGTTAAGTTGAGATTGGTTACGTTTGTCTAGGTTAGGGGACGGTGCTTTGCCTTTTGTGCCATGCACTGCTATTGCGTGAGTGACTGCGATCTAGTATGCCCTCATATGCTCTGCTTGGCACTGTGGTGACCAGTAATAGTGGCCTCGGCACGTTGGGTTGGTATGGTTAAGTTACGACAGGCTCGGTTCGGTTATGTTTGGTTAGGATAGCTTTGATTTTCGTAGTGTGCACTTTTATTCGGCGGGTTTCTATGCTGTGACATCCTCTACGGCCTCCTGTATGGCTCTGTGGAGGCCAGGAGCAGCGGTTGCCGCACGTTATATTGAGCTATGCTACGTTTTGTTAGGTTAGGCAATGTGAGGTTATGTCAGGATATCCACGGCTTTTGTGCTATACATTGCAATGCGGTGGGCTTCTGCGCATTACTGTGGTCTAGTGCATTCTGCTTGCCTTTGTGGGGGCCAGCAATTGTGGTCTCGTCATGTTAGGCCGTGTTAGGTTGCGTTTGGTTTTGCTACGTTTGGCTTGGTTAGAATAGGTTACTTCGACATTTGTTCTGTGCAGCACTATTCGTTGAGTTTCTGTTTTCTAGTGTGCTCTGCTACACCCTGATTGGCTCAGGGCTGGCCAGAAGCAGTGGTCGCGGCGCGTTGCATTGAGCTATGGTGCATTCGGTTATGCAACGTTAGGCCATGTAAGGATAGTGTATCCACAGCTTTTGTGCTATACATTGCTATTTAGTGGATTTTTGCGCTCTACATTGCTCTACCCTTCCCTGCTCGACTCTGGGGAGGCGATGAATAGTGGCCGTGGCACGCTAGGGTGAGTTATGTTACGATTGGTTAGGTCAGGTTGGGCTACGTTTTGTCAAGACCGCTTTGACTTTCGCGCTATACACAGTTTTTCGGTGGATTTGCGTGATATACACTGCTCTATAACATTCTGCTTGTCCATGTGGGGCCAGCAGTAGTGGTCTCGTCATGTTAGGTTTAGCTAGGCTACGTTTGCATAGGTCATACTGGGATATCCTCGACTTTTGTGCTATTCACTGCAATGCAGTGGATTTCTGCGAACAACTGTGCTGTAGTATACTCTGCTTGTCTCTGTTGAGGTCAGCAATAAACGACTCGTCATGTTAGGTTGACTTAGGTTTCGTTTGGTTATGTTTCGTATGGCTAGGTTATGACGCCATACTTTGTCTTTTGTGATATACACCGCTATTCGGTTAGTTCCTGCGCTCTCATGTGCTATAATGTGATCTGCTTTGCTCTGTGGTGGCCAGTAATAGTGGTCTCGGCCCGTTAGGTTGAGTAAGGTTACGCTCGGTTAGGCTATGTTAGAAGGCTTTGTTAGGATTTTTTGGCTTCTGTGCTATAAACTGCTATTCGGTGGATTTCTGGGATCTACATTGCTCTTCTATACTCTGCTCGGCTCTGTGGAGGCAAACAACAGTGCTCGTGGCACGTCAGGATGAGATACGTTGCGTGTAGTTATGTTAGGTTAGGTTAGGTTAGGTTAGGTTAGGTCAGGGTTGCTCTGACTTTCGTACTATGCATGGCCATTCGGTGTGCTTCTGTCATTTACTGTGTTCAGATACACACAGCTTGGCTCAGGAAGGGCCACGAATGTTGCCGCGGCACGTTACGTTACGCTATGCTGCGATCGGCTAGGTTGCGTTAGGTCAGGTTAGGTCAGGATATCTTCGACTTTTGTGCTTTTCACTGCATTGCAGTGGATTCCAGCCCGCAACTGCGCTCTGATATTCTCTGCTTGGCCCTGGGGAGGCCCGCAGTAGCGGTCTCTGCGAGTTAGGCTGAAATATGCCACGTTCGGTTATGCTTCGTTTGGTGAGGTTATGATATTATAATTCAGGCATCTGTGCTATAAACTGCTATCCTCCGATTTCTGCCCTACACGGCACTCTAATATGTTCTGCATGGCTTTGGGATGGCCAGTAATAGCGGTCTTGGCACGTTTGTTTGAAATATGCTACGTTCCGTTATGGTGCGTTATGGAGGCTTGGATAGGATTTCTATAACTTTTGGGCAATACACTTCTCTGCGGTGCGTTTCTGCGCTCTGCATTGCTCTACTATACTCTGCTCGAACCTGGAGTGGCGAGCAATAGCGGTCCGGCACGTTAGGTTGAGTTAGGTTACGTTTGGTGAGGTTTGGTTTGGTTAATTATTTCTAGGATAGTTTTGACTTTCGTGCTATACCCTGCTGTTCGGTGTATTTCTGTAATCTGCTGTGATCTACTACGTTCTGCTTGACTATGGCGAGGTTAGGGGCAGTATTCGCTGCGCGTTAAATTTAGATATGCTACGATTGATTTGTGTAGCTTTGGTCTGTATATGCCGGGATATCTATGGCTTTTCTGCTATTCACTGCAATTCAGTGGATCCCTGCGCTCTACCGTGCTCTAGTACAATCTGTTTATATCTGTGGAGGCCAGCAGTGGTAGTCTTGGCACGTTAGGTTAAACTAGGTTACGTTCCGTTAGGTTAGGATAGCTTAAGCTCAGTCAGGTTAACTTAGACTTTCCTGCTATATGCGGCTGTTCGGAGTATTTCTGCGCTGCACTGTGGTCTACTACATTATGCTTAGGCATGGAAATGTCAGTAATATCGGTCTCGGCTGGTAAGGTTGAATTAGGTTGCGACTGGTTAGTTAAGTTTGGGTTGATACCGGTAAGGGTAGCTATCACTTTCGTGTTGTACACCTCATGTTCGGTGGATTTATGCGCTCGACTGTGCTTTACTACATTCTGCTTGTCCCTGGGGTGGCCAGTAGTAGTGCCTTCGACACGATAACATGAGTTATGTTACGGTCGGTTATGTTACGTTCGGTTATGTTCCTTGCGGTTATGTTACGTTTGGTTAGGATAGGATACGATGTCCTTGACACTTGTGCTATAAGTCGCTATTGGACAGATTACTGCATTCTGCTGTGCTCTAATATGTACTACTTCGCTACGTGGAGTGCAGCAGTATTTGCCTAATCACGTTACTTTGAGTTGCACTACTTCTAGATGGGGTTCGGTAGGACAGGTTTGGATAGGCTATCCTCCACTCTTGTGCTTTGCACAGAAATGAGGTTGATGTCTGCGCTCTACTATGCTCAAGTGTGTTCTGCTTGCCTCTGGGGCGCCCAGAGATAAATGTCTCGGCGCGTTATGTTCATATAGGTTACGTATGTTTATGTTACGTTTGGCTAGGTTAGGATAGGATAGCATCGCCTTTTGCGCTATACACTGCTATTCGGTGGATTTCTGTCATATAGTACGCTCTAATGTGAATTGCTTGGCCCCGCGGGCGTCATCAATAGCCTTCGCGGCACGTTTAAGTGTGTTAGACTACGTCGGGATAGGTTAGGTAAGGACAGGTTGGGTCAGAATATGTTTGACTTTTGCGTTGTATACCGCAATATGGTGGTTTTCTGCACTCTGCTGTGCTCTTGTATATTCTGCTTGGCTCCGTGGAGGCCAGCAAATGTGGTCTCGGCACGTTAGGTCTAGCTATGCTACGTTTGGCTATGTTACGTTCGGTTAGGTACGGATATGATAGCTTATACTTTTGCTCTATACACTGCCATCCGCGGATTTTTTCGCTCTACTGTGTTCTAATATTTTCTGTCTGTATCAGGGGAGGCCTGCAATAGTGGTCTCGGCACTTCTGTTTCAGTACTGTTACGTTCGGTTTGAACAGGTTTTGTCAAGCTCGGTCTGGTTATCTTTGACTTTCGTGCTATACACTGCTATTTGGTGGCTTTCTGCTCTCTAATCTTCTCTAATATCTTCTGCCTGTTTCTAGCAGGCCCGCAATACCGACATCGGCAAATTATGTAGGGTTAGGCTACGTTCGTTTGGGTTAGGTTAGGGAAGTTTGTGTTAGGATGTCTTCCACTTTTGTGCTATTCACTGTAATGCTGTGTGTTGTTGCGCTCTACTCCGCTATAGTATATTCTGCTTGTCTCTGGGGAAACTAGTAATAGTGGTCTCGTCACGTCTGTTTGAGGTAAGCTATTTTCGGTTATGTTACGTATGGTTATGTTAGGATATGGTAACTTCCACTTCTGCGCTGTACTCTGCGATTCTATGGATTTCTGCGCTCTACTCTCCTCTAATATGCCCTGCTTGGCGACGGGAGGCCAGTCATAATGGAATAGGCAAGTTAGGATCTGTTAGGTTGCGTTAGGTTATGTTACGTTTGTCTAGGATAGGATAGGACACCTTAGACTTTTGTGCTATACCTCGCTATTCGGCGGATTCCTGCTCCCTACATTGCTCTACTATACTCTGCTCGAATCTCGGGAGGCCAACAATAGTAGTTTCGGCACATTAGTTTTTAGATGGTTAACGTTTGGTTATGTTACGTTTGGCAACGTAAGGATAGGATAACTATGACTTTTAAACTGTGCACCCCTATGCGGTGGATTTCTGCGATCTATTGTGCTCTAGTACATTCTGCTTGGCTCACGGGAAGCCAGCGCTAACGTTCTCGGCTCGTTAGGTTATGATAGGATACGTTTCGATTCATTTCGCTTGGACATGTTAGGTCAGGATAGCTTTGGCCTCTGTGCTATACACTGTCCTACGGCGGACTTCTGCGCTTTATACTGCTATACTACACTCAGCTCGGCTCTCGGGATGCGAGCGATAGCGGCGGTGGCACGTTAGATTGAGTTACGTTGCGTTCCGTTATATTACGTTTGGATAGGTTAGGAGAGGCTAGCTTGGACTTTTGAGCTATACACTGCTATTCGGTCGGCTACTCTGGGGAGCCCAGTAACAGTGGACTCGAGCCGTTATACTGAGTTAGACTACGATTGGCTGCGTTACGCTGGTTTGTGTTAGGCTGGGATAGATACGACTTTCGTGGTACAAAATGATATTCGGTGGATCTCTACGATCCACTGTGCTCTACTACTTTCTACTTGGTCGTGGGGAGTCCAGATATAGTCGTGACGCACGTTACGATGAGTTAATGCTATGTTTGGTCATGTCCTGTTGGTTTGGGTTAGGCACGGGTAGCATAGACTTTTCCGATATGCACTGGGATTCCATGGCTTTCTGAGTCCTACTCTCCACTACTATGTTCTGCTTGGCTCTGGGATTCCAGCAATCGTATTCGCGGTACGATAGGTTGTGTTATGTAGCGTATGGTTATACTAAGGCTGGCTATGTTAGGATGTGATAGCTTCGACTTTTGCGCTGTACACTGCTTTTCGGTGGTTCTCAGCGCTCTACATCGCTCTAATGATATTTTCTTGGCTCTGAGATGCCAGATATGGTGGTCTCGGTACGATAGGTTGAGCTGAGCTACGTTTTGTTGGGTTATGTTAGTCTTGGTTAGGTAAGCATAGCTTTGTCCTTCGTGGTATACACTTCTAATCTGTGGATTTCTGCGCTCTACGTGTCTCTAATAGACTCTGCTTGGCCCTGCGAAGGCCAGAGATACTAGTCTCGGCACTTCATGTAGAGCTAGGCTACTTTCGGTTAGGTTAGGTTAGGACAGGTTGGGTGAGGGTATCTTCCATTTCTGTGCTATACACTGCAATGCGGTGGGTTACTGCGATCGACTGCGCTCTAGTATATTCTGCTTGCCTCTGGGGAGGCTAGTTATAGTGGTCCCGGCACATTAGGTTGAGATAGATAACTTTCGTTTATGTTACGTTTGAATACGTTAGGATAGCGTAGCTTTGACTTTTACGCTATACACCGCTATTTCGTGGATTCCTGCGCTCTAAATTGCTCTAATATTCTCTGCTCGGGTCTGGGTATGACAGCAATAATATATTCCGCACGTCACGGTTAGTTAGGCTACTTTCGGTTAGGTTAGGTTAGGTCATGTTAGGTTAGGATATCTTTGACTTTTGCGCTGCGGACTGCATTGCGGTGGATTACTACCCTCTATTGTGCTCTAGTGTATTCTGCTTGGCGACGGGGAGTCCAGCATTTCTTGTTGCGGTACGTTAGGTTGTGTTAGATGACGTTTGGTTAGCTTAGGTTGGGTCGGGTTAGGAAAGATTACCATCGATATGTATGCTCATCACTGACATCCTGAGGACATCCGTGCTCTACTGTGCTCTATAATATTCTGCTTGCCTCTGGAGAAGCCAGAAATTGTGATCGCGGCGCCTCAGTTTCAGTTGCTCCTTTTTTGGCTAGGTTAGGTTCGGGTATGCTTGTCTAGCACAGCTTTCACTTTTCTGAAATACACTACTATTCCACCGATACCTGTGCGCTGCATTGATCTGCCAGCATATGCTTTTCTCTGGTGAGGCCAGCAATGGCGGTCGTGGCATGTTTGGTTGTGTTATGCTGCGTTCGGGTATGTTAGGTTGGGTTAAGTTTTGTTAAGATGGCTTTGTCTTTTGTTCTACACACTGCTGTTCGGTAGATCTCTGCGCCTTACTGTGCTGTAGCATATTCTGCTTGGGTCTGGGGAGGCCAGCAGTATCTGTTTCGGCACGTTAGTCTGAGTTATGTTGCGTTTGGTTATGTTACATTCGGTAAGGTTCGGTTGCTATTACTTTTACTTTTGAGCAATACACGGCTATTCGGTGGTCTCCTGCGCACTAGATTGCTCTACCATACTCTACTCGAATCTCGAGAGGCCAGCAGCAGTTGTCGCCGCACGCTATGTTGTGCTATGCTACGCGCGGTTTGGTTAGGTTATGTCAGGTTAGGTTGAGATATCTTTGGCTTTTACGCTCTACACTGCCTTTCGGAGGATCTCTGCGCTCTGCTGTGCTCTAGTATTTTCTGCTTGACTCTGGGGGCCAGCAATAGTCGTCTCGGCACGTTAGGTTGAGATATGCTACGTGCGGTCATGTTACGTTCCGGAGGTTAGGACCGGATAGTTTATACTTTTGTGCTATACACGTCTATCCGCTTATTCCTGCGCTCTACAGTGTTCTAATATTTTCTGCTTGGGAATATGGAGGCCAGCAATAGTAGTCTCTGCACGTTCACTTGTGCTAGTTTACGTTAGTTTCGGTTAGGCTATGTCAAGCTGGGGCAGGTTATCTTTGACCTTCGTGCTATACAATGCTTTTCGGAGGACTCCTGCACTCGACTCTGCTCTACTATATTCCGCTTGGCCATGGCGATGGCAGCAATAGTCGCGGCAAGTTATGTTGTGTTAGGATACGTTTCATTAGGTTACCTTAGGCTATGTTTGATTGTGGTGGCTCCGACCTTCGCGGTATACATTAGTACACGGCGGGTTCCTGTGATCAAATGTGCTCTACTGTATTCTGCCTGTCTCTGTGGAGTCCGGCCGCAGTAGTCGCGGGACGCTCTGCTGAGTTTCCCAACGTTTGGTTATTTTACGTTAGATCTGGTTATGCTAGGATGTCTACGGCACCTGTGCTATTCACTGCAATGGTGTGGATTTCTGCGCTATACTCATCTCTGGTACATTCTTCTTGTCGCTGCGGTGGCGAGCAATGGTGGACTCGTCTAGTTAGGTTTAGTTTTGTTACGTTTGGACATATCACGTTTGGCTACATTAGGATACGCTGCACCGAATTTTGTGGTTTACGCAGCTATACGGAGAATATCTGTAATCTACTGCGCTCTACTACAATCTACTTTGCTCCGGGGAGGCCGGGAGCAGTTGCAGCGTCACGTCACGTTGGGTTATGCTGCGTTCGGTTAGGTTAGATTAGGTCAGGTTATGTTAGGATATCTACGGCTCTTGTGCGGTTCACTGCAGTGCGGTGGATTTCTGCGATCTTCTGCGCCCTAGTACACTCTGCTTGACTCTATGGAGGCCAGCAATTGTGGTCTCGTCATGTTAGGTTGTGTTAGCCTAAGTTTGAATGTCTCACGTTTGGCTAGGTTTGACTTTTGTGCTACTCACTGCTATACGGTTGACTTCTGCGCTCTAATGTGCACTAGTATGCTCTGCCTGGCTCATGGGAGGTCAGAAATATTGGTCTCGTCACCTGATGATTTGTTACACTGCGTTTGGATAGGTTAGGTAGTGTTATGTTAGGGCATTTTATGTCTGACTCTTATGCTATACAGTGCAGTTCGATTGATTTCTGCGATCTGCTATGCTCTTCTATATTCTAGTCGGATCTGGGGAGGCCAGCAGTTGTGGTATCGGCACATTTGGTTAAGTTTAGGTACGTTTGCTTTAGTTACGTTTGATTATGTTGGGATAGTATAGGTAAGAGTTTAACTCCATACGCTGCTATTCGGAGGATGTCCGCAATCTACATTGCTCTACTACAATCCGCTCAGCTCTGGGGGGTGAGAAATAGTGGTCGTGGCACGTCAGGTTGTGTTAGGTCACGTTTGGTTAGGTAAGGTTAGGTTATGTTTGGTTGTGGCGTGCGGTGGCCTCCTTCTGCGAGGCGGTTATGTTACAGAAGGAGGCCGTGGAGAGAGCCCGCGAGCGTAGCGCGTGCTCGTCGCGCGTGTGGCGGCGGAGGCTGCAAGCGCGGCGCCGGTGGGCGGCGCGGATACTGCCGTATGAACGTAGCGCGTGCTCCTCGCGCGTGTGGCGGCGGAGGCTGCAAGCGCGGCGCCGGTGGGCGGCGCGCATACTGCCGTATGTGTTAACGCGTTAGACCTCCGCCCTCGCGAGCGATCATGTACCTACGGCCGGGGAGACTGCCTCTCTCTCCCGTTGTTACCTAGGTTAGAGTGACCACGGACTGGCGTGTGGGGGCACTTCTGATCGAGACGCCATGTTTCGGGCGCGCGGCGCCGCTTGATGGTCGCGCGTCGTCCGCAGGGTATGCGTGCGGTGCGGAGCGGTGGTATGCGTGGTATGTGCCTGTAATTGTCCGGTCTCGCGCGCATGGACATGACCGTACCGGGTGCGACTTCCCGTCGCGAGGGGAGGGAACTGCGATTGCGTCGCTGTGGCGTCCCGGCAATTGCGTCGCCGCGAAGTCCTGGGCGCACGGAAATGCGAAGGGCTGGCCATCGTGGGGGTTTTAGTGGGTAACAATCCCACATAAACCCGCCCCCTACCATATGGTGGCCGGGTATCTTTGGAAGATTCCCCCCACGTCAAAAAAAGGTTTATATTTGGTTAGGATAGCAATGTGTTTCGTACTATACACTGTTATTCTGTTGATTTCTTTGATATACAGTGCTATGCTACATTCTGCTTTGATCAGGGGTGAACAGCAGATGTGGTCGCTGCAAGATATGTTGAGATATGCAACGTTCGGATAGGTTATGTTAGGGCAGGTTATGCATGGGTATCTTTGGCTTTTGTGCTATTCACTGCAAGACGGTGGATTTCTGCGCAATACATTTGTCCGGCAAATTTTGCTTGTCTTTGTGGGGGCCAGCAATGACGGTCCGCTGCGTTAGGTTGGGTTAAGCTCCGTTTGCGTGTGTTACGTTTGGCTTGGTCAGGATATGCTACTATGGCTTTTGCGCTGTACACTGCTTTTCGGTGGATGTCTTCGCTCTAATGCGCTGTAATATGCTCTGCTCGGTTCCACGAAAGCAATCAATAGCGGTCGCTGCAGGTTATGTTGAGTTAGGCTACATTTAGTTATGATAGGTTAGGTCAGGTTAGGTTGGGCTATCTTTGGCTTTTGTGCTCTACACTACAGCGCGATGGGTCTCTGCGCCATGCTGTTCTCTAGTATCTTCTATTTGGCTCTTGGGAGGCCAGCAATTGTGGTCTCGGCACTTTAGGTGGAAATATGCGACGTTCGGTTGTGTTACATTTGGGAGGTCAGCATGGGATAGTTTAGACCTTTGTGCTATACACTGCTTTCCGCGGATTTCTGGGCACAACAGTGTTCTAATACTTTCTGCTTGGTCTGTATAGGCCAGCAATGGTAGTCTCGGAACATTAGGTTGGGTTAGTTTACGTTCTGTTAGGTTAGGTTTGTTTTAGCTAGGACAGGATGGCCTTCACTTTCGTGATATACAATGTTATTTGTTATATTTCCGTAATCTAATCTGCTCTACCACATTCTGTTTGTCTATGGCGATGCCGGGTGGAGTGGTCGCCGCAGGCATTGTTCACATATGATACGTTCGGTTGGGTTACGTTAGGTGAGGGTATTCAAGTGTACCTACGGCGTTCGTGCTATTCACTGCTCTACGCTGGGTTTCTGCGATCTACGTTGCTCCACTTTACCCTGCTCGAATCTCGTGAGGTCAACAATAGTGGTGGCAGGACGTTAGGTTGTGCTAGATTTCGTGTGGTATGGTTAGGTTACATTGCGTTAGGTTAGGATAGCTCCGTCTTTTGTGCTACATCCTGCTATTCTACGGACATCTGCGCTGTACTGTGGGCTACCATGCTCTGCTTGTGTCTTGGGATGCCAGGAATAGTTGTAGCGGCTTGTTGGATTCAGTCACGTTACGTTTGGCTAGTCTGGGTTTGGTTATGTTTGATTGAGGTATCTTTGACTTTTGTGTTATGCATTGCCATTCTGTCGATTTCAGAGTCCTGCGTTGCTCTGTTATTCTCTGCTTGGCTCTCGTGAGGCCAGCAATAGTCGTGGCACCGCAGCCTCTGTTACGTTGCATACGATTATGTTACGTTTGGTCTGGTTGAGAGAGTATAGCATTGACTTTTGTGTTGTACGCTGTCGTTCGGTGGAATTCTGGGCTCTGCTGTGCTCTACTACACTCTGCTCGAATCTGGGGGGCCAGCAATAGTGGTCGCGGCATGTAGCTTCGGGTTATGTCATTTTTGGTTATGTTACGGTTTGTTGGGTTAGGAAAGGATGGCTTTTACTTTGAAGATATACACTTCTACTCTGTGGACTTCTCCGCTCTACTGTGTTCTAATATGTTCTGCTTTGCCCCGGGGAGGCCAGAAATTGTGGCCCTGTCATATTAGGTTGTGTTAGGTTACGTATGGCTAGTTTATGTTGGCATGGGTAAGGCTTGTATAGCTTTGATTTTTCACCTATGCATTGCGATTCTATGGATTTCTGCGCCCTACCCACCCCTAATATCTTCTGCATGACCATGAGGAGGCCGGCAATGATGGTTGCGACACGTTAGGTTTAGATATATTACGTTTGGTTAGGTTAGGTTTTGCTAAGTTAGGATGGCATAGCTTTGGCTGCAGTGCAATGCACTGCTATTCTGTGGATTTCTTCCCTCTGCTGCGCTGCAACATGCTCTGCTTGGCTTTGGAGAGGACAGCGTTTGTGGCCTTGGCACGTTACTTTTAGATTGGTGACGTTCGGTTATGTTACGATTGGTTAAGTCAGGAAAGATATCTTTAACTTATGTGCTAAACTCCTATATTCGGTGGACTTCTACGCTCCAATGCGCTCGAATACGTTTTGCTTGTCTTTGGGGAGGCCAGCAAATAGAGGTCACGTATCGTTAGGTTTAGGTATTCTACGTTCGTTTAGGATAGCTTGGGTTACGCTAGGCTAGGATATCTTTGACTTTTGAAGATCACACTGCTGCCTGTTGTCTTTCTGCGCTCTACTCTGCTCCAGTATATTCTGCTTAGCTCTGGAGAGGCCAGCCGTAGCTTCCTCGGCACGTTAGTTTAAGTTAGGTTGCGTTTGGTTACATTACGTTTGGTTAAGTTAGGAGAGGTTCGCTTGGATTTTTGTGCCGTACACTGCTGTTCGGTGTATTTCTGCGCACTGCGATGCTCTGATATACTCTGCTTGGCTCTGCGTAGCCCAGCAATACTTGTCTCGGCAATGCGCTGGGTTACTGCGA
Organism: Eufriesea mexicana; assembly: GCF_001483705.2. Lineage (NCBI taxonomy): Eukaryota > Metazoa > Arthropoda > Insecta > Hymenoptera > Apidae > Eufriesea > Eufriesea mexicana. Next base: position 17,800 of record NW_016920461.1, read on the forward strand.
TAGGCTGTGCACTAGTATATTCTGCTTGGCATTGGGGCGGCTAGTAATGGTGCTGTCGGCACGATAGGTTGAGTTAGCTAATTTCGGTTGTGTTAAGTATGATTGCCTTAGGATAGCGTAACTCCGACTTTTGCGATATGCAGTGCGATTCTATGGATTTCTACATTCTGCTGCCATCTAATATCTCCTTTTTTATTCTTGGGAGGGTCGAAACAGTGGTCTCGGCACGTTTGGTTGTGTTAAGCTACTTTCGGTTATGTTACGTATGGTTACGTTAGGATAGGGTAACTTCGATTATTCCGACATGCACTGCGATTCTATGGATATCTGCGCTCTTGTCTCCTACAATATGCTATACTTTGCTCTGGGGAGGGAGCAATAGTGGCCTCGGCACGTCGCGATGGTATAGGTTACGTTTTTTTACGCTGGGTTTGAGAAACAGTGGTCTCGGCACGTTTGGTTGTGTTAAGCTACTTTCGGTTATGTTACGTATGGTTACGTTAGGATAGGGTAACTTCGAATATTCCGACATGCACTGCGATTCTATGAATATCTGCGCTCTTGTCTCCTATAATATGCTACACTTTGCTCTGGGGAGGGAGCAATAGTGGCCTCGGCACGTCGCGATGGTATAGGTTACGTTTTTTTACGCTGGGTTTGGTCATGTTCGGACACGGTTGCTTTGACTTTTGCGCTATACTCAGCTATACGGTAGGTTCGGGCGCTCGACTCTGCTCTAGTATGTTCTGCTTCACTCTGGGGAGGCCAGCAATAGTGGTCGCTGCTCGTTTGTTTGTGTTATGTTACGTTTGGTTTGGTTAGGGTAGGTTAAGTTTGGTTGGGAAGGCTTTGACGTTTGCACTGTACACTGCTGTTCGGTGGCTATCTGCATTATGCATAGCTCTGCTAATCTCTGCTCGAGTCTGTGCAGCCCAGTAAGAGTTGTCGTGTCACGTTAGGTATAGTTGGGCTGCGTTTGTATTTGTTACGCGTGTATAGACTTGTCTTTCGCGGTATACACTGTTATTCGGTATATTTCCGCGCTCTACTATGCTCTGCTATACTCGGCTCGTCCCTCGGAAGGCCAGAAATAGTGGTTGCGGCACGCTAGGTGCAGTCAATCTGCGTTTGTTTAGGTTTGGTTTGGTTAGGTTAGTTGTTGATATCTATGACTATTGTCCTACACTGTGCAATTTGGAGGCATTCTGCGTTCTACTGTGCTCTCATGTATTCTGCTTGTCTCTGGGGAATCCAGCAATAGTGGTCTAGGCAAGTTAGGCTGCGCTTGGCTGCATTATGATAGGTTATGTTAACCACGTTTAGACCTGGATTGCTCCTCCTTTCGTGCTGAACACTGTTTCTCGGTGGAATCCTGCGCTCTGCTGTGCTCCACCGTACTCTGCTCGATCTGTGGAGACCTGCAATATCGGTATTGGCACGTTACGCTAAGCTTTGCTGCGTTAGGCTGGGTTATGTCAGTTTGGGTTATGTTCGGGTATCTTTGACCATTGCGATGTACACTGCGATTCTATGGACTCCAGCGCACAACTCTACTCTATTATGCACTGCTTGACTCTGTGGAGACCTGCAACATTGGTCGCGTCACCAGTGGTAGAGACATGTTACGTTTGGTTCCTTTATGATTGGTTAGGTTAGGATTGGATGGGCTTGACTATTGTGCTATACACTGCCATGCGTTGAATTCCTGCGCCCTTCTTCAACCCAATATTACCTGCTTTAATCTGGGCATGTTTGAAGTAGTGGCCGCGGCGCGTTAAGTTTTGTTAGGTTACGCTTGGTTAGGTTAGGTTACCTTACGTTTGGTTAGGATGGCATTGACTTCCGTGTTATGCATAGATATTAGGTGGATTCCTGCGCTCTACTATGCCCTAATATGTTCTGCTAGGCTTTGGGGTGGCCAGCAATAGAGGTCGCGACTCGTTACGTTTTGTTACTCCATGCCTGGTTAGGTTCGGTTAGGCCAGAATGGGTTAGGATGTCTTTCACTTTTGTGCCATGCACTGCTATTTATTGGCTTTCTCCGCTCAGCTCTGCTCTAAAGTGCTCTCGGTTGCTTTGGAGAAGTCAGCAATGCTGGCCGCGGCATGTTAGGTGAAGTTAGTTTACGTTCGGATATTCTATGTTAACATGGGTACGGTTTGGATAGCTTTGACTTTTGCGCTATACTCTGCTATTCGGAGGATTTCTGCGACCTCCTGCGCTCTAATATGCTCCGCTTGGCGGTCGTGGGCAAGCAATAGTGCCCTCGGCACGTCTGGTTAAGTTATGTAACGTTTGACTAGGTTACGCTTGGTTAGGGTAGGATAGAGCAACTTTGACTTCTGCGCTATACACTGCTATTCGGCGGATTTCCGCGCTCTTCGTCGCTCTACTATACTCTGCTTGACACTAGGGAGACCAGCAATACCGGTCGCGGCACGATAGATTAAGTAGGGCTACGCTTGTCCATGTCAGATTTGGTAACGTTTGGTTAGGATGCCTTCGACTTTTGCGTTGTACACGGATATTCGGTGGTTTTCTGCGCTCCACTGTGCTCTAATATGTTCTGCTTGATTCTGGGGCGACCAGTAATAGACGTCCCGGCTCGTTAGGTTTAGTTATTCCACGATTGGTTGGGCTAGGTTTGGTCAGGCTAGGTTACTATATCTTTGACTTTTGCGCCACACAATGCGATATTGTGTCCTTCAGCGTTTTACGTTGCTCTACTATACTCCTTTCGGCTATGTGGAGGGCGGTAATAGTGGTCTCGGCACGTTATTCTGAGTTAGGCTACGCTCGCTTATGTTATGGTAGCTTGGGTTAGGTATGCATTGCCTTGACTTTCGTGGTGTAGGCTGCTTTTCGGTGGATCTCTGCGCTCTATTGTGCTCTAGTATGTTCTGCTTGGGTTTGGGGAGGCCAGAGACAGTGGTCTCGGCAAGTTAGGTCGAGACGGATAACGATTCTTTACGTTACATCTGGTTAGGTTAGGATAGGATTGCTTCGACTGTTATGTTATACACCGCTGTTTCGCGGATTCCTGCGCTCTGAATTGCTCTGATATCTTCTGTTTGGCCCTGGGGCGTCCAGCAATATTAGTTGCGGCTCGTTGTGCTGAGATATGCCTCGTTTGGTTAGGTTTCATTTGTTTGTGTTATGTTCGGATGGCTTTGACTTTTCGGCTATAGAATGCGATTCTATGGATTTCCGCTCTCGACTCTCCTCTAATATGTTCTTCTTGTCTCTGGGTAGCCCAGCAATAGTAGTCGCGCCACCATAGGTTTAGTTATGTTACGTTTGGAGATGTTACGCTTGGTTAGGTTTGGTTCGTTTGGGTCGGGATACGATATCTTCGTCTCTTCTGCTATACACTGCCATTATATGGGTTTATTCGTTCCACTCCCTTCTATTACGTTCTGCTTTTTCTTGCTGAGCCCAGCAATAGTGGTCTAGGCACGTTATGTTGGATTTGGTTGCGCTTGGTTATGTTACGTTTGGTTAGGTTAGGATAGGACAAGTTTGACCTTTGTGCCCTACACTTATACTCGGCGGATTTCTGCTTTCTCCATTGCTCTAGTAAACTCTGCTCCACTCTGAGGTGGCCAGGAATAGTGGTAGTGACACGGTAGGCGGTGTCACGTTACGTTTGGTTAGGCTGTGATGGGATAGGTAGGGTTATAATGGCTTTGACTTTTGCGCTATACACTGCTATTATTTGGATTTCGGCGCTTTACTGTGCTCTGATATGTTCTGCTTGGCCCTGGGGAGTCCAGCATTTGAGGTTCCGGCGCGTTATGTTGGGTTAGCCATCGTTTGGTTATGTTACGTTGGTCTGTGTTAGGTTTGGATTTCTTCGACTTTTCAGACGTACACTGCGATTCTATGGATTTCTGCGCTCTGCTCCCCTCCGATACGCTATGTTTGGCCCCGGGGAGGCCAGCAATAGTGGTCTCGACACGTTACGCTTGGTTATGTTACGTTTTGTTCAGTAAGGTCAGGCTAATGTCTGTAAGAATAGCTTTGACTTTCGCGGTATAAAATGCTGTTCGGTACGCGCTAGCACTCTACTGCGCTGTACTATTTTCTGCTTATACCTGGTGTGGCCAACAACAGTGGCATCTGCATTTTGGGTTGAGTTATGTTACGTTTGGTTATGTGACGCTTGGCCATGTAAGGACAGGATAGGTTTGACTTTTGTGATATACATGGCTGTTCTGTGGATTTCAGCGCCCTGTTACGCCCTACTACATACTGCTTGGCCCTGGAGAGGCCAGGCATTGTGGACGCCGCACGTTAGGTAGAGTTATAATACGTTCGGTTAGGGTATATTTGTTTGGGTTAGGTTTGGATGGCATTCACTTTTCTCCTCTCTACTGCGATTTAGTATATTTCTGGGCGCTACTCTCCTTCACTGCGTTCTGCTTGACTCTGCGGCCGGCAATGGGAGTCTCGTCACGTTAGGTCGATTTATGTTAGGCTTGGTTACGTCAAGATAGGTTATGTTAGGATAGGATGGCTTCGACTCTCGTGCTGTGCAATCCTTTTCGGTAGATTTCTGCGCTCTACTGTTCTCCTGTATATCCTGCTTGACAATGGGCATGTCTGCAATTGTGGTCGCGGAACGTCAGTTTGAGGTATGTTTCGTTTGGTATTTATACTATTGGTTATGTTAGGATATGAGAGCCGTGAATATTTCGGAACACACTTCTATTCGGGGAATTTCTGCCCTCTACTGTGCTCTACTATATTCTGCGTGTCCCTGCGGATGCCAACAATAGTGGTCTCGGCCCGTTGGGTCTAGCTATGATACGTTTGGTTAAGTTACGTTTTGTCATGTTAGGATAGGATAGCAATGACCTTTGTGCTTTATACTGCTATTCCACGGATTTCTGCGCCCTGCTTTTCCCCAGGATATTCTGTGGGATCAGAGCAATAGTGGCCTCGGCACGTTATGTTGTACTAGGTTACGTTTGTTTATGTTACGTTTAGATAAGTGGGGATAGGGTTGCTTCTACTCTGGTGCTGAACACCGTTATCCTGTGGATTTCTGCTCTCTACTCTGCTGTAATATGTTCTGCTTGGCTCTGTGGATGCCAGCCATTGTGTTCTCGGCACGATAGGATGCGTTAGGTTGCGATCGGTTACGTTTTGTTCGGAAGAGGCCAGCCATTGTGCCCTCGGCACGATAGGATGCGTTAGGTTGCGATCGGTTACGTTTTGTTCGGTTTTGTTAGGATAGGATGTCTTTGACCTTTTTGCTATACACTGCTATACCGCGGATATCTGAGTTCTACTGTGGTCTAATATATTCTGCTTGCCACTAGGGAGGACAGCATTATTGGTCTCGGCACGTTAGGCTGAGCTTGGTTGCGCACGGTTACGTTGCGTTTGGATTGGTTAGGACAGTGTAGCATTGACTTTTGTGCTTTACACTTCAGTGCGGCGGATTTCTGCTCCCCACTGTGCCCTTGTATATTCAGATTTTATATGTGGAGGTCAGCAATAGTGGTCTAGGCACGTTAGTTTGTGTTAGGTTACGTTTGATTAGATTAGGATAGGGCAGCTTTGACTTCTGTGCTGTACACTGCTGTTCGGTGGTTCTCTGCGCTCTGCTGTGCTCTAGGACATCCAGCATAGATATGTGGAGGCCAGCAGTATAGGCCTCGGCACGTTAGCCTGGTTTATGTTGCGATTGTTTGTGCGACGCTTAGGTAGGATAGGGCCGGATAGCTGCGAGTTTTGTGCTATACGCCGCTACTAGGTGGATTTCTAGGTTCTTCTGAGCCCTGGTATGCTCTACTTGCCCCTGGGGAACCACCAATACCGGTCTGGGCGCGTTAAATTGCGCTATGCTATGTTTGTATGTGTTAAGTTTGTCCAGTTAGGTATGGATAGGTTGGAGTTTCGTGTTATACGCTGCTATTCGGTGGACTACTGCGCTCTTCTGTGCTCTACTTTAATCAGCTCGGCTCTGGGGTGGCCAGCAATGTGGTCTCGGCTCGTGAGGTTGAGTCAGATAATGTATGGCTATGTTACGTTCGGCGAGGTTAGGACCTGATAGCTTTGACTTCTGTGCTGTACACTGATATTCGGTCGATGTCTGTGCACCGCATTGCTCTATCGGCATCTGCTTGTCTCTGTGGAGGCCAGTAATGGCTGTCGTGGTGTGTTTGTATGAGTTATGTTACGTTTGGTAAGGTTAGGTTAGGTAAATTTTGGTTGGGATGGCTTTGACCTTTGTGCTGTACATTGATATTCGGAATAATTCGGCGTTCTACATTGCTCTGCAATACTCTGCTTAACTCTCGTGATGCCAGCAATTGTGGTCTTGGCACATCAGGTTCGGTTACGTTACGTTCGCTTTTGTTACGTTTCATTGCATTAGGAGAGTGTCGATTCGACTTCTGCGCAATACACTCCTATTCAGTGTATTTCTGCGCTCTACTTGGCTCTAATATGCTCTGATTTGATATAGTAGTGCTTGAAATAGTGGCCGCGGAACGTTAGGTTGCGATATGTTACGTTTGGTTTGGTTAGGTTTGTTTGAGTTAGCTGAGGGGGTCTTTGACTTTTGTGCTATACACCGATATTCGAAGGGTTCCTACTCACGACATTGCTCTACTGTACTCTGCTTGACTCAGTGTAGTCCAGTAATGGTGTTCTCGGCACGTTAGTTTGAGTTAGGCTAGGCTTGTTTACGGTACGTCGCGTTTGGTAACGTTAGGACAGGGTACCTTTGACGTTTGCGCTGTACACTGCTATTTGGTGGCTTTCAGCGCTGTACTGTGCTCTAGCATGTTCTGCGTGTCTCTTGGGAGGCCAGCGATAATGGTTTCGGCGCGTTAGGTTATGATGTGCGGCGTTTCGGTACATTACGCTTGGATATGTTAGGACATGGTAGATTTGACTTCTGTGCTATACACTGCCCTTTGTCGGAATTCTGCGCGTTACATTGCTCTACTATACTCTGCTCTGCTCTCAGGATGCGAGCAATAGTGGTCGTGGCACGTTAGGTTCAGTTAGGTTTCGTTCAGTTATGTCACGTTAGGCTAAGTTTGGTTAGAGTAGCATCGACTTTCACGCTTTTCAGAGTTATTCGGTGGATTCCTGCCTTCCACTATGTTCTACATCAGTCTGCTAGACTCTGGTGAGGCCAGCAATAGCAGTCGCGGCACGTTACGTTGAATCTCTCTACGTAAGGTTAGACTGCTTTAGTTTGTGCAGGGTCTGGATTCCTTTGAATTTTCTGCTGTACACTGTGATTATATGGATTTCTGCGCCCTACCCTCCTATGGTATGTTCTGCATGGCCCTTTGGAGTCCACCCATAGTGGCCGCGGCACGATAGGTTGAGTTGGGTAACGTTTGGTCAGTTTGGGTTAGGTTATGTTTGGTTAGGATGGCTCCGACTTTTGTGCTGTACACTGCTAATCGGTGGCAATCTGCGCTCTACTGTGCTCTACTATACTCTGCTCGGATCTGGAGAGGCCAGGAGTGGTGGTCGTGACACGAGGGCTTCTGTTATAATACGTTTGGTATTGTCACGATCGGTTAGGTTAGGACAGGGCGGATATGGCTGTTGCGCTTTACACCGCAATTCGCTGGACTCCTAGGCTCTACATTGCTCTACTATACACTGTTCGACTCTGTTGAGGCTAGTAATAGTTGTCGCGGCACGCAAGTGTGAGACAGGTTACGCATGGCATGGCTAGCTTCGGATATGTTTGCTTAGTATAGCATCGTCTCTTGTGCTATACACTGCTGTTCGTTCGACACCTGTGCAGTGCATTGCTCTACTGGCATCTGCTTGTCTCCGTGGATGCCAGTAATAGCAGCCGTGGCAGCATTGTCTGAGATGGGTTACGCTAGGTTAGGCTAGGTTAGGTTAAATTTGGTCACAATAGCTTTGACATTTGAGCTATATACTGTTTTACGTAATACTTCAGCATTCTACGTTGTTCTGCTGTACTCTGCTTAGCTCCAGTGAGGCCAGAAATAGCGGGCATGGCACGGCAGGTTGGGTTTCGTTACGTCCGCTTGTGTTACGTTTGGTTAGGTGAGGATAGCATAGCTTTGACTTCTGTGCTGTACACTGCCATGCGGTCGTTTTCTGCATTCTACTGTGTTCTAATATGCTCCGATTAGCTCCAGGGAGTCAAGAAAGTGCGGTCTCGGGACGCTAGGTTGAGTTAGGTTACGTTTGGTAAGGTTAAGTAACGATTGGTTAGGTTAAGTAACGTTTGGTTAGATTAAGTAACGTTTGGTAAGGTTAGGATAGGATAGCTTCGACTTTTGTGCTGTACACTACAATTTGGCGGCTTTCTGCACTCTACTCTGTTGTAGTATATTCTGCATAGCTCTGGGGACGCCAGCGACAATGGTCTAGCCACGTCAGTATAAGTTAGGTTGCGTTTCGGTATAATAAGTTTCGATACGTTGGTGCAGGATTGCGTTGGCTTCTCTGCTATAGACTGCTATTCGGCAGAATACTGCGCCTTAGATTGCTCTACTATACTCTGCTCCACACTCGGGATGCAGGCAATAGTGGTAGTCGTGCATTAGGCTGAGTTGGGTTACGTTTGGTTAGGTTAGGTTAGGTTAAGCTTGGTTAGGGTAGCTTCGACTTGCGTGCTACGTACATTTATACGGTGGATTTCTGCACTCAGCTGTGGTCTAGCATATTCTGCTTGGCTATGGGGATGCCAGAGGTATTGGTCTCGGCGCATTAGTCTGAGATAGTTTGCGACCTTCTATATTACGTACGGTTAGGATAGGACGGGTTAGCTTTGACTACTCTGGTATAGACTGAAATTCGACGGATTTCCGCGGTCTTCCCTCCACTAATATTTTCTGCTTGGCTCTGGGAAGGTCAGTAATGCTGGTCGTGGGATGTTGGGTTGAGATAGGTTACGTTTGGTTAAGTCCCGAATAGTTAGGGTAGGAGATGTGGGTTAACCTTAGCGCTGTAGCCTGCTATTAGGTGGATCTCTACGCCCTACAGTGCTCCAATGCTTGCAGCTTGTGTCTGTGACGGGCGGCGATAGTGGTCTCGGCACGATATATTTTGTCAGGTTACGTTCGGTTAGGTCTGGTCAGGATAAGCTTGGACGGGGTAGCTTCTACTTATGTGCCGAACTTTGCTATTCGGTGGATTTCTGCGCTCTACTGCGCTCTAGTGTGACCTGCTTGGCTCTGGGGAGGGCAGCAATAGCGGTCTCGGATCGTTAGTTTGAGTTATGCTATGTTTGGCTATGTTCTGCTGGTTTTGGGTTACGTTCGGTTGGCATTGACTTTTCTGATATGCACTGCAATTCTATGGACTTCTGCGTTCTGCTCTCCGCTAAGGCACTCTGCTTGGCTCTGGGGAGGCCAGCAGTAGTGGTCGCGACACGTTAGGGTGTGTCAGCTAACGTTTCGCTATATTACGAATGGATACGTTAGGAGAGGATAGCTTTGAATTTAGTGTTATAGTCCGCTATTATGTGGATTTCTGCGCTCTACTGGGTTCTAATGCTTTCAGCTTGGCTCTGGGAAGACCCGACATAGTGGTCTCGGCACTTTCTGTTGAGTCTTGTCACGTTCGCTTACGTTGGGTTAGGATAAGTTTTGTTAGTGTAATTTTAACTTTTGTGCTGTGCACTACTATTCGGTGGATTTCTACACTCTACTGTCCTCTAGTATGAACTTCTTGGCTCTGGTATGGGCAGCAATAACGTTCTCGCCGCGTTAGGTTGACATATGCTACGTTTGGATATGTTGTGTTGGTTTGGGTTAGGCTTAGGCAGCTTTGATTTTTCTGATATACACCGTGATTGTATAGATCTCTGCGTTCTACTCTACTCTGATGTGTCCTGCTTGGCTCTGCGGAGGCCAGTACTGGTGCTCGCGGCACGATAGTTTGGGTGAAGTTACGTTTGCCTATGTTACGATTGGTGATGTTCGGAGTGGATATCTTTGACTTCAGTGCTATAGTCTTCTATTAGGTGGATTTCTGCGCCCTACATTGCTCCAATACTTAATCCTTACTCTGGGAATGCAACTAATAGTGGCCTCGGCACGTTGTGCTTGGTCAAGTTACGTTTGGTTAGGTTGTGTAAGGCAAACTTTGGTTAGTGGAGCCATATCTTTTGTGTTGTATACTGCTGTTCGGTGGATTTCTACGCTCCACTACGCTCTCGTATGCCCTGCGTGGCGCTGGAGGTGGCAGAAATGGCGGTCTCGGCACGTTAGGTTGAGTTAGGCTATATTTGTTTATGTCCCGTTTGTCTGGGTAGACATATGTGGCTTTGAATTTCCTGTTATACACTGCGATTATATGGATTACTGCGTTCGACGCTAAACTAACGTGCTCTGCTTGGCTCTGGGGAGGCCAGCCACAGTGCTCGCGGCACGTTACGTTGGGTTAAGTTACGTTTGGTTATGTTACGATTGGTTAGGTTTGGAGAGGACAGGTTTGACTTTAGTGCTATAGTATGCTATTAGGTGGATCCCTGCGCCCTACAGCGGTCTGGTATTATCAGATTGGCTCAGGGAAGGCCATCAATAGTAATCTCGGCACGTTACGTTGAGTCACGTCACGTTCGCTCGGGTTGGGTTAGGCTAAGTTTGGTTAGGATAGCTTTAACTTTTGTTCTGCACACTGCAATTCGATGGGTTTTTGCACGCTACTGTGCTCTATTTCGTCCTGCTTGACACATGGGAGGGCAGAAATAGCGGTTTCGGCACGTTATGTTGAGTAAAGCTACGTTCGGCTATGTCCTGTTGGTTTGAGTTAGGTTTGTGTAGCTTTGACTTTTCTGATATACAGTGAAGTCCTGTGGATTTCTGCGTTGTACTCTCCACTAGTGAGTTCTTCTCGGCTCTGTGGAAGCCAGCAATACCGGTCGCGGCGCGTTAGGTTGAGTTAGGCTACGTTTGGACATGTTCCGGCTGGTGTGGTTAGGAGAGGGTAGCTACGACTTTACTGGTATGGTCTGCTATTATCTAAATTCCTGGGCAACACAGTGCTCTAATATTTTCACCTTGGCTCTGGGAGTGACAGCAATAGTAGCCTCTGCACGTTTTGTTGAGACAGGTTACGTCCGGTTTCGTTTGGTTAGGCTAAGCGTGGCTAGGATTGTTTTAACTTTTGTGGTGTGCAATGCAATTCGGTTGACTTGTGCGATCTACTGTGCTGTAGTATACCCTGCTTTCCACTGGGGATTGTAGCAACAGCGGCCTCGGGAGGTTAGGCTGCGTTATGGTATGTTTGGCTGTGTCCTGTTTGCTTCGGTTAGGTTTGGGCAACTTTGACTTTTCTGATATAACCTGCGATTCTACAGATTTCTGCATTCTACTCTCTACTAGTATGTTCTGCTTGGCTGTGGGGAGGATAGCAATAGTCGTTGCGGCGTGTTAGCTTGAGATATGTTACGTTTGAATATGTTACGGTTGGTAAGGTTAGGAGAGGGTAGCATTTACTTTAGCTCTATATTCTGCTATTAGATGGATTTCTGCAACCTACGGTGCCCTAATGTTTTCAGGCTATCTCTGGGAAGGGCAACAGTAGTGGCCTCGGCACGTTTATGTTCAGTTACGTTGCGTTCGATTATGTTTCATTAGGCTATGTTTGGTAAGGATAGCTTTAACTTTTGTGCTGTGCACTCCTATTCGGCGGACTTCTGCGCTCTGCTGTGCTCTAATCTGTCCTGCTTGGATCTGGGGGGCAGCAATAGCTGTTTCGGCACGTTAGGTTGGGTTAGGATATGTTTGGCTATGTCCTGCTGGCTTGGGTTAGACTTACGTAGCTTTCCCTCTTCTGTTATACACTGCGATCATATGGACTTCTGCATTCTGCTTTCCACTAACGTGTTCAGATTGGCTCAGGGGAGGCCAGCAATAGTGCTTGAGGCACGTCAGTTTGACTTGGGTTAAGCTTGGTTTTGCTATGGTTGGATAGGTTTGGGGAGGATAGATTTGGCTTTGGTGCTATAGTCCGCTATTTGGTGGACCTCTGCGACCTAGAGAGCACAAATGTCATCAGCTTGGCTATGGGAAGGCCATCAATAGTGGTCTCGGCACGCTATGTTTGGTCAGGCTACGTTCGGTTAGTTTGAGTTAGGCAACGCATGGTCAGGATAGCTTTATCTTTTGTGCTCTTCATCGCCATTCGTTGGATTTCAGCGCTCTACTGTTCTCAAGTGCGTTCTGCTTGGCACTGTGGAGGGCAGCAGTAGCGGCCTCGGCACGTAAGGTTGAGCTATGCTATGCTTGGTTATGTCCTGTTGGCTTTGGGTTAGATCTGGGTAGCTTTGACTATTCCGATATACACTGAAATTCGATGGATTTTCGCGTTCTACTCTCCACCAATATTTTCTGCTTGGCTCTGGGAAGGCCAGCAACTGTGGTCGCGGCACGTTAGGATGAGATTGGTTAAGTTTGGTTATGTTACTTTTGGCTATGTTACGAAAGGATAGCTTTGACTTTAGCGCTATTGTCTGCTATTAGGTGGATTTCTGCGCCCTACAGTGCCCTAATATCAGCTTGGCCCTGGGAGGTCCAGCAATGGTGGTCTCGGCACGCTAAGTTAGTTTAAGCTGTGTTCGGTTAGGTTGGGCTGGGCTAAGTTTGGTTAGAGTAGATTTAACTTTTGTGCTGTAAACATCTGCATGGTGGATTTCTGCGCTCTACTGGGCTCTAGAATGTCCAGCTTGGTTCTGGCGAAGGCAGCAGTAGCGGTCTCGGCTCGTTAATATGAGGTAGGCTATGTTCGGCTGTGACCTGTTGGTTTGTGTTAGGATTAGGTAGATCTGATTCTCCTGATGAACACTGCGTTCGTATGGACTTCAGTGTTCTACTCTCCGATAATGTTTTCTACTTGACAATGGGGAAGGCAGCAATAGTGGTCGTGGCATGTTAATTTGAGTTATGTTACGTTTGGTTATGTTACGATTGGTTAGATTAGGAGAGGATATCTTTGACTTTAGTGCTATTCTCTTCAATCAGGCGTATCCCTTTGCTCTACGGAGCTCTAATATCTTCAGCTTTGCCCTGGGCAGGACAGCAATAGTGACAGCGGCACGTTTTGTTTGGTCAGGTTACGTTCGGTTATGTTGGGTTGGGCAAAGTTTGGTCAGGGTAACTTTAACTTTTGCTCTGTACACTGTAATTTGGCTGATTTCTGCGCTCTACTGTGATCCAGTATGGCCTACTTGGCTCTGGGGTGGGTAGCAATAGCGGTCTCAGCACGTCAGGTTTAGTTAGGCTATGTTCAGTTATGTCATGTTAGTTTGGGTCAGGCTGAGGTAGTTTTGACTTTTCTGTTGTACACTGCGATTCTACGGATTTCTGTCTTCTACTATCCAATAATGTTTTCTACTTGGCTCTGGGGAGGCCAGCAATAGTGTTCGCGTCATGTTAGGCTTATTTACGTTACGATCCGATATGTTACGGTTTGTTATGTTAGGAGAGGATAACTTCGACTTTAGTGCCATAGTCTGACATTAGGTGGACTCCTGCGCCCTACAGCGCTCTAATGCTTTCAACTTTGCTCTGGGAAAGCAAGCTATATCGGTCTCGGCCCGTTTTGTTGTGCCATATTACGTTCTGCTAGGTTGGAATAGTATAAGCTTGGTCAGGATGTCTTTTACTCTTGTGCTGTACACTCCCGTTCGGTGGATTTCTCCACTCTGCAGTGCTTTAGTATGACCTGCCTGTCTTTGTGGAGGGCAGCATTAGCGGTCTCGGCGCGTTCGGATGAGTGAGGCGATGTTTGGGTACGCCCTGCTCGTTTGGAATGGGATCGGGTAGCTTCGACTGTTCTGATGCACACTGCGATTATGCGGATTACTGCGGCCAACTCTTCAGTAACGTGATCTGCTTGGCTTGAATAATAGCGATCACGGTACGTTAGGTTCAGTTAGGTAGCCTTCGGTTATGTTACGATTGGTTATGTTTGGTGTGGATATGTCGGACTTTAGTGATATAGTCTGCTGTTAGGTGGGTCTCTGCGCACTACGTTGCATAATATTTTCAGCTTGGCTTGGCAGGTTTAAGCAACGATTGGATATGATAGGTTTTGCTTTTGAGATGTGCACTGCAATTCGGTGGATCTCTGCGATCTACTGTGCTCTAGTATGCTCAGCCCGGCTCTCGGGAGGGCAGCAACGGCCGTCTCGGCACGTTATGTTGAGTTAGATTACGCTCGCTTATGCTACGGTTGGTTATGTTAGGGGAGCATAACTTCGAATTTATTGCCATAGTCCGATATTATATGGACTTCTACGCCCTAGAGAGCACTAATGTTTTCAGCCTGGTCCTGGGAAAGCTAGAAGCGGAGGTTTCGGCCCGCTATGTTTTATCACACTACGTTCTGTTATGTTGGGATAGACTAAGTTTGGTCCGGATAGCTTCAACTATTGTGCTGTACACTGCTTTTCGTTGGATTTGTGCGCTCTACAGTGCTTTAGTATGACCTGCTAGGCTCTGGCGAGTGTAGAACTAGCGGTCTCGGCGCGTTAGGTTGATATAGGCTGTTTGTCTGCGTCATGTTGGTTTGGGATGGGATAGATGTAGCATCGACTGTTCTGATGTACTCTGCGATTCTGTGCATTTCTGTTGGCTACTCTCCCCTAATGTGTTCTGCTCGGCCCTGGAGGGGCCAGCAATAGTGTTCGCGGCACGTTAGCTTGAGTCAGGTGACGTTTGCTTGTGTTACGTTTGGTCAGGTTAGGAGAGGGTAGCTTTGACCTTAGTGCTCTAGCCTGCTATTAGGTGAACGTTTGCGCCCTACAGGGCACTGGTGTTTTCAGCTTGGCTCTGGGAAGGCCAGGAATAGTGGCCGCGGCACCTGTTGTTTTGTCATGTTACGTTGTGTTAGGTTAGGGTATGCTAACTTTGGCTAGAAAAGCTTTAACGTTTGTGCTGTACACTGCTGTTCGGTTGACTTCAGCGCTCTACTGTGTTCGAGTGTCTCCTGCTTGGCTCTGACGACGCCAGCAATAGTGGTCGCGGCACGTCAGGTTTAGTTAGGTTACATTTGGTTATGTTAAGGTTGGTTAGGTTACGGTAGGGTTGCTTGGACTTTTCTGCTATAGTCTGCTATTAGGTGGGTTTCTGCGCCCTAGAGTGCTCTAATGTTTTCAGCTTTGCTCTGGTATGATCAGAAATAGTGGTCTCGGAGCGTTATATTGCGTCCGGTTACGTTAGATTATTTAGGTTTATGCTAAGTTTGTACAGGATAGCTACAACTTTTGCGACGTACACTGCTATTCGGTAGATTTCTGAGTGAACGTCAGCACCCAACAGGGCACTGGTGTTTTCAGCTTGGCTTTGGGAAGGCCAGGAATAGTGGCCGCGGCACCTGTTGGTTTTTCATGTTACGTTGTGTTAGGTTAGGTATGCTAACTTTGGTTAGAAAAGCTTTAACGTCTGTGCTGTACACTGCTGTTCGGTTGACTTCAGCGCTCTACTGTGTTCGAGTGTCTCCTCCTTGGCCCTGACGACGCCAGCAATAGTGGTCGCGGCACGTCAGGTTTAGTTAGGTTACGTTTGGTTACGTTAAGGTTGGTTAGGTTACGGTAGGGTTGCTTGGACTTTTGTGCTATAGTCTGCTATTAGGTGGGTTTCTGCTCCCTAGAGTGCTCTAATGTTTTCAGCTTTGCTCTGGTATGATCAGAAATAGTGGTCTCGGAGCGTTATATTGCGTCCGGTTACGTTAGATTATTTAGGTTTATGCTAAGTTTGTACAGGATAGCTACAACTTTTGCGACGTACACTGCTATTCGGTAGATTTCTGCAATCTATTGTGACCTAGTATATGCTGCCTGACTCTCGGGAGGGCAGGTGCTGCCGCCTCGGCGCGTTAGGTTATGATTGGCTATGTTTGGTTATGTTGCGTTGGTTTGTGTTAGGCTTGAGTGGCTTTGGCTTTTCTGATATACAATGCGATACTATGATTTCCTGCGTTCTACCCTCCACCAATATGTTCCACTTGGCTCTGAGAAGCCAGCAATAATGGTCGGGGCACCTTATGTTATGTTATGTTGTTCGGTTATGTTGCCATTGGTTATGTTAGGAGCGGATAGCTTCGACTTTTTTGTCATAGCTTGATGTTAGATGGACCTCTGCGCCCTACAACACCCTTGTATTTTCAGCTTGACTCTTGGAAAACCAGGAACAGGTGTATCGGCACGTTATGTTGTGTCACATTACGTACCGTTAGTTTGGGATAGGCTAAGTTTGGTTAGGATAGCGACAACTGACCTGATGTACACAGCTATTCGCTGGATTTGAGCGCTGTGCTGATCTTTAGTAAGACTTGCATGGTTCTGAGGAGGGCAGCAACAGTTGTCCCGGCACGTAGGGTTGTGTTAGGCTGTGTTGCGCTATGTTCTGCTAGTTTGGAACTGGTTTCGGTAGCTCTGACTGTTCTGATGTACATTGCGATTCTGTGGATTTCTGCGGCCTACTCTCCACTAATGTGTTCTGCTTGGTTCTGTGGTGTCCAGGAATAGTGGTCTCGACGCGTTAGGCTTATTCAGAGCGCGTTTGGTTAGGCTAAGCTTTTTCGTGTTAGGTTAGGATATCTTTGAGGACTGTGCTCAACACTGCTATGCTATGGGCCTCTGCACTCTACTGTGCTCTACCCTGTTCTGCTTGTCTCTGTGTGCGTCAGCAGCAGCTGTCGCGGCACGTTAATTTGTGTTACGTTGCGTTTGGTTAAGTTAGGTTCGGCAGTGCTTCGCGAGGATATGGTAGACTTTTGCGCTATGAATTGCTCCTCGGTGGGTTTCTACCCGCTGCTGTGCTTTAATACGCTCTGGCTGGCTCCGGGGAAGCCAGGGATGGTGGTATCGGCGCGTTTGTTCGTGGTAGGTTACCTTTGGTTAGGTTATGTTTTATTAAGTTTGGTTAATGTAACTATGACTTCCGTGCTCTATACTGTTTTTCGGTGGATTTCTTCGCTGTACTGTGCTCTACTGTAACCTACTTGGTCCTTGGGTGGCCAGCAACAGCGGTCCCGGCACCTTACGCTAAGCTCGGCTACGTTCGGTTAGGTTACGTAGGCTTGTGTTAGGTTGCATATCTTTGACGCTTCTGCTGTACAATGCAATGCTATGGATTTCTGCGCTCTTATATCCTATAATATCTTCTATTTTACTCTAGGTATGCCAGCAATGGTGGTCGCGGCAGGTTAGGTTGAATCTGGTTACGTCTGGTAAGGACAAGATTGGCCTAGTTTGTAGAGGGTAGCTTTAACCTTTGCGCTCTACACTGCTATTCGGTGGATTTCTTCCCTCCACTGTCCTCTCGTATTCTCTGCCTTGCGTTGGTGGGGGCAAGAAATTGTGGCCGCGGCAGGTTTGTTTGAGTTACGTTACGCTATGTTAGGTTACGTTAGCATGGGTTACGTTTGGATAGATTTGTCTTTTCTGCCATGCCCTGCGATTCAATGGAATCGTGCGCCCTCCTCTGCTCTGGTGTTCTGCTTGGCACTGTGGAGGCCAGCAATAGTGGTCGCGTGTCGCTACGTTGTGACAGACTACATTCGGTTAGGTCAGGATAGCCTTGACTTTTGCGCTACACACAGCTAGCCTAAGGCATTCTACGCTCTATAGTGCTGTGCCTCTCTCTGTTTTGCTGTCGTGAGTTCAGAAACAGCGGCCGTGGCGCGTCAGGTTGTGTTAGGTTTCCTTTTGTTACGTTAGTATATGGTTGCTTCGACTTCTGTGCACTGCGCTACCTTTCGGTGCAGTTCTGCGCTCTACTGTGCACCAATATGCCCTGCTTGTCTCTGGGGACGCCAGCAGTAGTAGGCTCGGCACGTTGTGTCGCGTTAGTCTACGTTTGGGTAGGCTGGGTTGTGTCAGGTTAGATCAGGATATCTTCGAATCTTCTGCCATCCAATGCAATGCGGCTGAATTCTTCGCTCTACTCTGCTCTGGTACATTCTGCATGCCTATGGGGAGTTCAGCAATAGCGGTATATGCACGATAGGTTTAGTTAGGTTACGTTTGGTTACATTACGTTTGCTTAGGTTAAGCAAGGGTAGATTTGATTTTTGCAATATACACTCCTGTTCCATTGATTTCTGAACTCTGCAGTGCTTTAATGAATTCTACTTTCCCAGGGGAGGCCAGCAATGTGGGTGCCTTCTCGAAACCCTGAGCTATACTACGTTTGGTAGGGTTACGTTACGGTATGTCAAGTTACAATGACTTTGACTTTTGTGCTAAACACTGTTGTCTGGTGGATTTCTGACTCTACTGTGCCCTAATATTTTCTGCTTTGCTCTGGGAGGGCCAGCAGTGGGGGTCCCGTCAGGTTATGTTCAGTCATGCTGCGTTCGGTTATGTTAGGTTGGGTCACGTTAGGTAAGGATACCTTCGACTATCCTGCTTTCTGCTGCTAAGCTGCGGATTTC
>NW_016920462.1:0-480 GCF_001483705.2 Eufriesea mexicana
TGCAATGGCTATAGCACTCCTATGGAATCTTTCCTCCTTATTTAAGCAAGACAGCATGCTCACCATGATATTAGTCGAAATTGTCAGTAAAACTGAATTTTCGAACGAGATCCTATAGCAATGCAATGGCTATAGCACGGCAATAGAATCTTTCCTCCTTATATATGCAAGACAGTCAGCACACCGCGATATTAGTCGAAAATGACATTAAAAATGAATTTTCCAGCCTGATTTTATAGCATTGCAATGGCTATAGCACGCCAATTGAACCTTTCCTCCTAAAGATGGATGAAAGTCAGCTCAAAACGATATTACTCGGAAATGTCAATAAAATTGAATTTTCCAGCCTGATTCTATAGCATTGCAATGACTATTGCACGCCAATAGCATTTTTCCTCCTTATTTATGCAAGAAAACTAGCTCACTACGATATTAGTCCAAAATGTCAATAAAATTGAATTTTCCAACGAGATCCTATAG
>NW_016920463.1:0-797 GCF_001483705.2 Eufriesea mexicana
GGCCAGCAATATTGGACAAGTCACGTTATGTTGAGTTACACTACGTTTCCGTGGGTAAGGATAGGTCTGGTTTGGTCAGGGTTCGTTTGACTTTTGTGCTATACTCTGATATTCCTAGGAATTCTACGTTCGATTGTGGTCTACTATATTCAGCTTGGCCCTGGGTAGGCCAGCAGTTGTGGTCGCGGTGAGTTAGGTTGTGCCATGTTACGTTCAGTTATGTTAAGATTGGATATATAAGGATAGGATTGTTTTGACTTTTGTGTTATACGCTGCTATTCGGTGGATTCCTGCCACCTTGTGTGCTATAGTATGTTATGTTTGTCTCTGTGGAGGCCAGCAATAGTGGTCTAGACACCTTATTTAGAGATGTTCTACGATTGGTTAGGTTAGGTTTATTTAGGTATGGATTGCATATCTTTGACTTTATGTCCATACACTGCCATGCGGTGGATTTTTGCGCCCTACTGTGCTTTAGTATCTTCTGCTTGCCTCTTGGGAGGCCAGCAATGATGGTCACGGAGCGTTAGGTGCAGGTATGTTACGTATGCTTATGTTACGTTTAGTTGGGCTAGGATATGATAGCTGTGATTTTTGCGTTATACATTGGTACACGGTGGATTTCTGCCTTCTACAGTGGTCCAATATGATCCGCTTGGCTCTGGGGAGGCCAGCAGTGCCCTTCTCGTGACGTTAGGTTGAGAAGGGCTACGTTTGCTTATTGTACGTCTGGTGATGTGTGGATAGGATAGCTTAGGCTATTGTGCTATACACAGCTGTCCGCGGATATCTGCGCT
>NW_016920463.1:9886-10129 GCF_001483705.2 Eufriesea mexicana
CCCCCCCCCCCCCTGAGTCGAGCAGGACATGCTGGAGCACAGTAGATCCCAGAAGATCACCAAAGAGCTGTGTACAGCACAAAAGTTAAAGCTATCCTAACCAAACTTAGCCTAACCCTACCTAACCGAACGTAACCTGACAAAACGTAACGTGCCGAGACCACTATTGCAGGTCTTCACAAAGCAAAACCGGTAATATTAGAGCACAGTAGAGCGCAGACATCCACCTAATAGCAGCATATG
>NW_016920464.1:0-1005 GCF_001483705.2 Eufriesea mexicana
ATAGCTTTGACTTTTGTGCTATGCACTGCTGCACGTTGAATTTCTGCGCTCTACAGTGCTCTACTTTGTTCTGTTTTGCTCTGGAAAGGCTAGCAATGACGGTCTCGGCACGACAGGTTGAGATATGTTGCTCTAGTCTTGGCTGCGTTAGGGCAGGAGATGTCACGGTAGCCTTGAGTCTTGTGCTATACACTGCTTTTCTGTTGAGACTTGTGCACTGCATTGCTCTACTATTATCTGCTTGTCTCTGTGGAGGCCAGCAGCAGCGATCGTGGCACGATAGGGTGAGTTGGGTTACGTTTGGTTGGCTTAAGTTAGGTTACGTTTGGTTAGGGTGGCAATGACTTTTGCTTTATATACTGCTATTCGGAGGATTTCTGTACTCTATTGCGATATAATATGTCCTGCACGGCTCTGGGGAGACCAGCAATATAGGTCCCGGTTCGTTGCGTTTATTTATTCCACGTTTGGCAAGGTTAGTCTGGGCCCAGTTAGGTTAGTATATCTTTGACTTTGGTGCAACGCATTGCTATTTGGTGGCATTCCGCTCTCTACTGTGTTATGCTATACCCTGCTGCGCTCTGTGGATGCTAGCAATAGCGGTCACGGCGCGACAGGTCGTGTTATCCTGCACTTGGCAATGTTACGGTTGGTTAGTCTAGGATAGGATAGCTTTGCCTTTTGTGCTATACACCGCTAATCGGCGGACTTCTGCGCTCTACGTTGCTCTAATATGCTCTGCTTGCCTCCGCGGAAGCCAGAAATCGCAGTCTCGGCA
This sequence comes from Eufriesea mexicana, assembly GCF_001483705.2. Classification (NCBI taxonomy): domain Eukaryota; kingdom Metazoa; phylum Arthropoda; class Insecta; order Hymenoptera; family Apidae; genus Eufriesea; species Eufriesea mexicana. The sequence continues at coordinate 779 of NW_016920464.1, forward strand.
CGTAATGTAAAGTTAGGCTACGTTTGGTTAGGTTTGGTTGTGTCAGGTTAGGTTGGGATATCCTTGACTTTTGCGCTTTATAGTGCTGTTTGGAGGCTTTCCGCGCTTTAACATGCTCTAGTATACACTGATTGTCTCTCGGGAGAACAGCAATATTGGCCTCGGCAAGTTTTGTTTGGTTACGTTAAGTTTGCTTATACTGCGTTTTGATATGTTGGGGTATGAAA
>NW_016920465.1:0-2933 GCF_001483705.2 Eufriesea mexicana
TGATGTATGGATGGATGGATGTATGGATCGGTGGATGTATGGATTTGTGGACGTATGAATGGACGGCTGTATGGATGAATAGTTGTTTGGATGGATTGAGGTATGGATGGACGGATGTACGGATGTATGGAGGAATGTGTGTGTATACGTAGGGATGTACGGCCGGATGGATGTATCGAAGAATGGGAGATCGAATGGATGGACTTATGGATATATGGATGGTGGATGTATGGATGTATGGATGGATGTATATATGAATGGATGGATGTATGGATGTATGGATGTATTGATGTATGTATGGATGAATGGATGGATGGATGGATTGTTGGGTTGATGTATAGATGGATGGATGTATGGATCGATCGATGTATGGATGGGTGTATGTATGGATGTATGTATTGATGTATGTATGAATGTCTGGATGGATGGATGGATTGTTGGGTTGATGTATGAATGGATGGATGTATGGATCGATGGATGTATGGTTCGTTGGATGTATGAATCGATGGATGTATGGTAGGATGGATGTATGAATGTATGGATGTATGTATGTATGGATGTTTGAATGTATGGATGTACTTGAGTTATGTATTTATGGATGATTGTACGTGCGGATGTATGGATGTACTAATGTATGGTTGTACGGATGCATGGATGTATGGACGTGTGGGTGGATGAATGGTTGGGAGGATAGACGGAAGAACGGATGTATGAATGGATGTTTGTATGGATGCATGTATGGATGTATGCATGGTTGTATGTATGGTTGTTTGTATGGATGAATGTATTGATGGATGTATAGATGCATGTATGGATGTATGTATGGACGAATGAGTGTATGGGTGGATGGAACTATGCATGAATGGGTGTGTGGGCGTATGGATGTGTGGATGGCTGCATGTATGGATGGATGAATGTGCGAACGTATGGATGTATGTATGTATGGATGATCGAATATATGGATGTATTTGAGTTATGTATGTATGGATGTATCCATGTACGCATGTATGGATGTACGGATGCATGGATATACGGATATGTGGGTGGAAGAATGGGTAGGTCGGCGGGCGGAAGAACGGTAGTATGTATGGATGTATGTAAGGGTGTATGTATGCATGTATGTATGGATGAGTGTATGGGATTATGTATGGATGTATGCATGGATGAATGCATGGATGTATGTATAGATGTTTGAATGGATGGAAGTATGGATGTATGTATGAGTGTATGTAAGAATGTATGTATGGATTTATGGATGCGTGTATGGAAGATCATATGTATGGATGCATGAGTGGATGGATGTATGGATGTATGAACGAATGTATATAAGTATATATCTATGGATGTATGTATAGGTGTGGGTATGGATATATGTATGGATGTATGTATGGATGTATGTACGGATGTGTGAATGGTTGTGTGTACGCATGTGTGGATGTACGTATGGATGAATGTATGGATGTATGGCTGTATGTTTGGACGGATTTATGGATGTATGGCTGTGTGGAAGTATGGATGTACGTATGTATGGATGTATGGATGCATATATGTATGGATGTATGTATGGATAGATGTGTGGATCGATGGATGTATGGATGGGTGCTTGTATGGATGGATGGATGTGTGGTTCGATGGAAGTATGGATGGGTGGATGTATGGATGGATGGATGTATAGATGGATTGAGGAATGGATGGACGGATGTACGGATTTATGGATGCATGGATGTATATATGTATGGATGTATGGATGTATGGATGTGTGGGGGAACGGATGGATGGATGCATAGGTGGATGTATGTGTGGATGGCAGGATATATGTATGGATGGATGTACTGTTGTACAGATGTACGGATGCATGAATGTATGGGTGTATGGATGTATGTATGGATGTGTGGATGTATGCATGTATGGATGACTGGATCGATGGATGTATGGATGGGTGGACGTATGGATGGATGGTCGTATGGAATAATGGGAGTGCCGATGGATGTATGTATGTATGGATGGCTGTTTGGACGGATGGATATATGCGTGGATGTATGTATGGATGTTTGAATGGATGTATGTATGTGTGTGTGTATGGATGTATGGAAGGATGTATGTATGGATGTATGTATGGACGAATGTACTGGTGTATGTTTGGATGTATGTATTGATGTATGTATGGATATATGGATTGGTGAGTGGATGGGTTGTTGTATGGATGTATGGATGGAAAGATGTATGGAATGGAGGATAGATGTATGGATGGATGGATGTATTGATCGGTGGATGTATGGATTGTTGGACGTATGGATGGTTGGCTGTATGGATGAATGGATGTATGGATGGATAGATGTGTGGATGTACGAATGGATGTATGTATGGATGTATGTTTGTATGCTTGGACGGATTTATGGATGTATGGATATGTGGAAGTATGGATGTACGGATGTACGGTTGTATGGGTGCATATATTTATGGATGTATGTATGGATAGGTGTGTGGATCGATGAATGTATGGATGGGTGCTTGTATGGATGGATGGATGGATGGTTCGATGGATGTATGTATGGTTGGATGTATGGATGGGCGGATGTATGGATGGATTGAGGAATGGATGGACGTACGTACGGATGTATGGATGAATGGATGTATATATGTATGGATGTATGGATGTATGGATATATGGTTGTACCGATGAATGGATGTATGGATGGATGTATGTATGGACTTTTGAATGGATGTATGTATATATGTATGTATTGATGTGTGGAAGGATGTATGTATGGATGTCTGTATGGACGAATGTACTGGTGTATGTCCGGATGAACGTATTGATGTATGTATGGACGTATGAATGGATGGATGGATGGATTGTTGCACTGATATATGGATGGATAGATGGATGGATTGGTGGATTGATGTATGGATGGATGGATGTGTGGTTCGGT
>NW_016920466.1:0-963 GCF_001483705.2 Eufriesea mexicana
CTAGAGCACAGTGGAGCGCAGAAACCCAGATAATAGCGGTAAAATGCACAGCAGTCAAAGAAAGCGTGACCTAACATGACTTACCCTAAACAAACCGAACGTGAAATATATAAACCCAACAATCCGAGCCCGCTATTGCTGGTCTCCCCATTGCCAAGCAGAACATGTTGGAGGACTGTAGAGAGCAGAAGTCCATAGAAGGGCAATGAGCAGCGGAAGTGTCACAGATATACCAACATAGCCCAGGTTACCCTAACTTAACCAAACGTAACCTAACGCAATAAACGCAATATAACGTGCCGAGACCACTATTACTGGCCTCCACGGAGCCAAGCGGAATATATAAGAGCACAGCAGAGCGCAGAACTCCGCCGCATTGTTGTTTACAGCGGAAAAGTCAAAGACACCCTGACCAAACGTATCCTTACCTAACATAACCGAACGTATCAAAACTCAATATAACGTGCCTCGACCATTATTGCTGACCTCCCCGCAGACAAGCGGACGCTAGTAGAGCAACACAGAGCGCAGAAATCAACCGAATAGCAGTGTTTAGGACAAAAGTCAAAGCTATCCTATCCCAAACTAGCCAGTAGTAGCATAGCCGAACGCAGCATGACCCTGTTTAACGTGCCGAAACCACCACTGCTTACCTCCTCAAAGCCAAGCAGAATATACTATAGTTCAGTAGATCGCAGAATTCCACCGTATATCAGCGTGTAGCACAAATGTCAAGGCCATGCTCTCCAAACATAACATACTCAACATAACATACCCTAATCTAACCGAACGTTACCTGGCAAAGCCTACAGTGCCACGACCGCCACCGCTGGCCTCCCCACATTCGAGTAGAGTATAGTAGAGCAACGAGGAGCTCATGAACCCTCCGAGTAGCAGTGCGTAGCACAAAAGCAAAAGCTATCCTCTCATAGCCTGATCAATCGTAACGTAATCAAACGCAGC
>NW_016920467.1:0-270 GCF_001483705.2 Eufriesea mexicana
AATTGAATTTTCCAGCCTGATTCCATAGCATTGCAATGGCTATAGCACGCCAATAGAATATTTTCCCCTTATTTATGCAAGAAAATCAGCTCACCACCATATTAGTCGAAAATGTAAATAAAATTGAATTTTCCAGTCAGATTCTGCAGCATTGCATTGGCTATAGTTGACCAATAGATTTCTCCCTCCTTACGTATAGAAGGGAGATAGCTCACCACGATATTAGTCGAAAATAACAATAAATTTGAATTTTCCAGCCTGTTTCAATAG
>NW_016920468.1:0-218 GCF_001483705.2 Eufriesea mexicana
TGTACGTATGGATGAATGGCTGTATGGATGGATGGATGAAAGGATGGATTGAGGTATTGAGGGACGGATGTACGGGTGTATGGGTGTATGGATGTATATATGTATGGATGTTTGGATGCATGGTTGTATGGACCGATGGAAGTATGGACGGGATGATGTATGGATTGATGGATGTATGGAAGGGTGGATGTATGGATGGAGGCATGGTTGGATGAAGG
>NW_016920469.1:0-2822 GCF_001483705.2 Eufriesea mexicana
CGACAATGAGAATGCCATTGACACCCTAGAACTGCAGTAGCATTTAAGTTAACTATGAACAGCATAATCCAACAGATATATTGCTATATTGGAGGATGTACTCGCTACATCTGTTTATTATTTTACATTTCTGTAAATATCTCCATCCATATCTTATGTAACCATTGACTAGCTACATCTGTTTATTATTTTACATTTCTGTAAATATCTCCATCCATATCTTATGTAACCATTGATCATTCTAGATCTGCTGTGTAATTTAAATCATCACACCAGCAGATTACACCAACGGCTGCAGTGCTGTTTTGGCGGATGTACTGAGAACCGTTCTGTCAATTGGAAATATGTCTATGCCTTTCCGCACTACACATTGATTATTCAGGAATTGCTGTTAAATACAGGTACGCCGTGAGCGTGCTAGTCCAACGACTAAAGTAATCTGATGACTACAGTACTCAGTACTGTTTCGTAAGTGGTTAATATCTCCAGCAAAATTGGCACGTACTTGGTCATCCTTGAATTACAATAGAAAGTAAATCGTCAGTGAACAGCATAAACCAACGGCTACTGTGTTTCAATGGTGCATACACCAGTTACTGCACACTCAATTATGTATAAATTTAGGCATAACTTATGCATACACTGATAATCCCACAAATATTGTGGAATTGAAGTCATAAGTGAGCAGATTAATTCAACGGCTGCGTTAGAGTTATGATGGCTGTACACAGTACCGTTATGTCGATTGCTAATGTCGCGATCTATAATGGGTCAGTCCCTTGTCATTCTAGAAATGCAATTGAATATAAATCATCACTTAAGAGATCAATCCAACGGCTACAGTACTCTGTTGGTGGATCTGCTAAGAACCGTACCGTCAATTGTAAATATACCTTGCCATAACCGTACTACCTATTGACTACACTATTCTTGCTTTGGGATTTAAATCATCTCTGATATGATTAATTCAAGGACTGCTATGCTGCAGTGATGGATGTACGTGCTGACATACTGGGAGTTATAAATATCCCTAATCATAACTGATGTGTACATTCATTACTCAAGGACTACTGTGGAATTTATGTCATTAGAGAGCATATTAATACAACAGCTACCGTGCTATTGTGATGGCTGCACTTAGTAATGCGTTTTCAGCTTTTAATATGAAGAGCGAATGTGGATCAGTATATTGTCATTCTAGAAATGCTATATAATATAAATCATCATTGAAACTGCTAAACCAACTGCTACAGTGCCCTGATGGTGAATGTACCAGCTACCGAACTGGGAATGGTAAATGTCTCCGGCCACAATCGTACAATACATTGATTAGCATAGCCTTGCTCTGGAATTTATCTCAACAGTGAGCAAATTCGTCCAAAGCCTATATTACCGTGTTGATGCCATTACTCAGTATTGGTTGGTCAAAAGTTAATGTCTCGAGCGATAATGCGCCAGACCTTTGTAACTCTAGAATTGCAATATGGCTTATATCATAATCGAACAGATAAGGTACAGCAGCTAGAGTGGACTGTTGATGGATGTACTATGAACGGTACCGTCAGTTTGTAATATCTCTAGCCATAACCGTCCTATATATTTCTTACTCTAGACTCGCATTGGAATTATCATCATCAGTGATCAAGTCTATCCAAAGGCTACACATCTCAATTGGTGGATGAATCTGCTACCGTACTGCGTACCATAAATATCTATAGCCGTAACTGATGTATCCATTGGTTGTTCTAGAACTGATGTGAAATTTAAATCGCCACTGAACAGATTAATCCAACAGCTACAGCGCTCTATTGGTGCATGTATGAACCACCGTACTGTGAATTGCAAAGGTCTCGAGCCACGTCTTAGCTATACATAGGTTATTCCAGATCCACGGTGTAGTTTAAATCATCACTGAACAGATTAATACCGTGGCTGTAGTACAGTGATGGTGGCTGTACTAAGTACTGTTTTCTCAACTGTTAATATCTCGAGCGGTAATGGATCAGCGTTTTGTCATTCTGGAATTTCTATACAACATTCATCATCACAGAAGAATCTTATCCAACGGCTACAGAGCTCTGTTGATGGATGCACTAAGCGCCTTACTGTCAATTGCGAGTATCTCTAGCCATAACTGTACCATACGTGTAATATTCTAGAATTGCTGTTAAATACTTAAAATCAGGGAAGAAATTCATGAAACGGCCAAAGTGCTGTGATGGCTGCTGTACTCAGTATTGTTTTGATAATTGGTCACGTCTCCAGCAATAACATTCCAGTCCTTTGCAATTCGAGCATTGCAATAGAACTTTAATCATCAACGGGCGAGTCAATGCAACGGCAACGGTGCTGTATTGATGGGCGTACCAACTACCATTCTATGAATTGTTAATATCTCTAGTCATAACTGACGTATGCATTGATTAATCTAGAGCTACTGTGGAATATATGTCGCCAGTGAACTGATGACTCCAGCGGCTACTGTACTGTGATGATGGCTTATGTCAGTACTGTTACTCAAATTGTTAATATATCCAGCTGTTACCGACCTGCCTTTGTCATTCTAGATTTGCTATGGGATATATGTCATCACTGTACAGGTTAATGCAGCGGCTACTGTGCTATGTTGGTGGATATACTCTGTACGGTAATGTCAAATGTAAATATCTCTAGCCATATATGTACTATAGATTTAATACTCTGGAATTGCAAATAAATTTATACCATCCATGTAAAAATTAGTCCAACGGTAAATCGACTGTCATAATGGCTGTGCCCAGCCGTGTTACGTCAATTGTTAATTTCTCGAGCGATAATGGATA
>NW_016920470.1:0-632 GCF_001483705.2 Eufriesea mexicana
GAGAATGAAACAGAAACAAACTTGAAAAGGAATAATAGGGTGTAAATAAGTTACGATGAGAGGCCCATTTCATTCGTGGCCATTTTTAATTGATTTTTCGCGATAAATTGACACTCTTGATACTTATAAACATTTGACATTCGACATTAACAATTAACACTCTTTATAACGTGTATTTTTAGTTTATAGTAAAATAATTTTGTTACTTTTTGAGGAATGTGAGAGCATTTTGAAAATATTAATGAAATTAGGTTTCGTCGATTGATATGAGCCTTATGTGGAATAATATTGTTTATAACGTTTATGTTATTAATTAAGAAATAAGAATTTGTTTGTAACCAAAATACTGCAAAATGTGCAAATTATGTTATTAATTAAGAAATAAGAATTTGTTTGTAACCAAAATACTGCAAAATGTGCAACTGCAAATGAAAATTGAAAGAATATGAAAATACTTTGTTTCTTATATGGTATATGATAATGAAACTGTAAGAGCATTGAATACTAATTAAAAAATTAATAGTTATACAGGATCTTATTTATCCAGTTATTACAAAGGTTGTTTAAATTTTTTCTCAATGTTTAAACTGTCTTTTAAAGAATTTCGTATTAAAATTGTTTATTAATTAATA
>NW_016920471.1:0-920 GCF_001483705.2 Eufriesea mexicana
GACGTGACCTGACCTGTCTTGACATGACCTGACATGCACTCACACAACCTGACCTCACCTGACCTGAACTCACCTGACCTGACGTGACCTGTCCTGAACGGAGCTGACCCGTCATGACCTGACCCGACCTGACCTGAACTGACCTGGCCGGACATGACCTGACTTGACCTGAACTGACCTGACCTGGCCTGAACTTACCCGCCCTGGCTTGACATGAACTGACTGACATGACCCGACCTGACCTGTCATGACCTGACCTGACCTGACCTGAGTTGTTCTGACAGTACCTGGCCTGGCCTGACCATACCTGACACGACCTGAACTGACATGACCTGACCTCACCTCACCACACCGTAACTAACCTGACCTAACCGAACCCAACGTAACCAAACCTAACCTAACATAACCGAACCTAACCTAGCACAGCAATACCTATCCTATCCTGACCTACCCACGCTTTACCTTACCTGAAATAACCAAACCCAACTTACCTAAACCTTTCTTAACCTAACAAAAACAAACCATACCTAACACGACCTAACCAAACCTAGTTAACCTAGCTTAACCTAACCTATCCTAACCCAACCCAACCAATCCTAACCTAACCTAATCAAACCTAACCTAATCTCACCTTACATATCCCAACTTATTGTAAGCTAACCTAACCTAACCTAACATAACATAACCAAACCTGACCTGGCCTGACCGGCCCTGGCATTAGCTGAGCTGACCTGACCTGACCTGACCTGCCCCGACCTGACCTGACATCACATGACCCGACCTGGAATGGCCTGACCTGACATGACGTGACCGGAACTGACCCGTCATGACCTGACACGACGTGACCGGAACTGACTCGTCATGACCTGACTTGACCTAACCTAATTTTGCAAAACCTAGCTTAACCTAACCTAACCAGT
>NW_016920472.1:0-849 GCF_001483705.2 Eufriesea mexicana
GCAATAGTCGAAGCTACCCTATCCTAACGATGCCAAACGTGACACAGCCGAACGCAGCCCAACCAAACCTAGCGTGCCGAGACCACTATTACTGGCCTCCTCTGACCCGTCCAGAGTGTACCAAAGCACAGTAGACCGCAGATATCCGCCGCACTGCAGGCTAAAGCACAAGAGTCAATGATACAGTAACCTAACCTAACATAACCTAACATAACCAAACGTAACATAACTTTTCCTTTCGAGCCTCGACCACTATTACTGGCTTCCGAGGAGCCGTGCAGAGTATAGTAGACCAATGCAGAGCAAAGGGATCCACAGAATAGCAGTCTATGGCACAAAAGTCAAATCAACCCTGTCCTAATCTATCGAAATGTAATATAATAAAATGAAAACTGACATAACCTAGCGTGCCAAGACCACCCTTGCTGACCTCTGCAGAGACAAGCAGAACATGCTGGAGCACAGTGCAGCGCAGATAGCCAGCAAATAGCGTTTCATGGCACAAAAGTCGCAGCTATCCTATCCTAACATATCCAATCTTAACATCACCATACGTAGCCTAGGAAAACCTGTGGTGCTACGACCACTATTGCTGGCCTCCGCAGAATCGAGCAGAGTGTAGCATAGCAATGTAGAGCGCAGAAATCCACCGAATAGCAGTGTACAGTGGGAAAGGCTAATCTATCCTATTCTAACCTAGCCAAACGTAACATAACCAAACGCAGCACAACTCAGACTATCGTGCCGAGAACAATACTGCTTGCCTTCGCAAAGCTAAGCAGAATATGCTGAGGCGCAGCAGAGCGCAGAAAGCCGATTGATGGCAGTGCACAGCACAAAAGTCAGAGC
>NW_016920473.1:0-6597 GCF_001483705.2 Eufriesea mexicana
ATTAGTTTGTGGTATGCTGCGTTCGGTTAGGATATGTTTGGATAGGTCAGGATAGGATAGCATTGGATTTTGTGCTATACGCTGCAATCCGGTAGATTTCTGCGCACTACGTTTTTTTGCTGTACTCGTCTCGTGTTGGGGAGGCCACAAATCGTGGTCTCTGCACCTTAGAATGAATTATACTACGTTTGGTTAGGTTATGTTAGTATGGGTTAGGACTGGATGGCTCTGCCTTACGTGTACACAGTCTTTTGGTGGATATCTGCGCTGTACTGTGTTGTAGTATGTTCTGCTTGGCACTGGGGAGCCCAGAAATTGTGGTCTCGGCACGTCATGTTGTGTTATTTTACGTTTGGCTATGATATGCTTTGTAAGGTTAGGAGAGGTTATCTTTGAATCGTGCGCTATACACTGCTATCCGGTCGATTTCTCCGCTCTACTGTGCTCTAATATGTTCTGCTCTGCTCTGTGTAGGTCAGCAATAGTGGCGCAGGCACGGTAGGCTGTGATGGGTTACGTTTGGTTATGTCAGGTTATGTTACGTTTGGTTAGGATCGCTTCGACTTTTGTGCTATCAACTGCCATTTGGTGGATTTCTGCGCACATTGCTGCTCTACTATAGCCTACCCGGCTCTGGGGAAGCCAGCAATAGCGTTCGCGGCACGATAGGTTGAGTTGGCTAATGTTCGGTTATGCTACGGTTGGTTCGGTTAGGAGAGGATGGCCGTGACTTTAATGCAATAGCCTGCTATTTGGTAGATTTCGGCACCCTACTGTGCTTTAATTTTCTCAGCTTGGCTCTGGCAAGGCCAGCAATAGTGGCCTCGTCACGTTATATTGTGTCAGGTTACGTGCGGCTAGGGTGGGTTAAGCCATGTTTGGTAAGGATAACTTTAACTTTTGTGCTCTACACTGCTATTCGGTGGACTTCTGCACACTACTGCTCTTTGGTACGTCCTGCTCGGCTCTGGGGATTGCAGCAATATCGGTCTCGGCTCGATAGACTAAGTTGTGTTACGCTTGGTTATGTTACGGTTGGATAGGTTAAGGGAGGACATCTTCGACTTTATCGCTATAGTCTGCTATTAGGTGGATTTCTGCGCCCTACAGTGTTCTAGCGTTTTCAGCTTGGCCCTGGCGTGGCCAGCAATAGTGCTAGCGGCACATTAGGTTGAGTTAGGATTCGTTTGGTTTTGTTACGATTGGTTCGGTAAGGAGGAGATGGCTGTGACTTTAGTGCTAGAGTCTGCTATCAGGCGGATAGCTGCCCCATCGAGTGCACTAATGGCTTCAGCTTGGCTCCGGAAGTGCCAGCAATTGTGGCCTCTGCACGTTACATTTTGTTAGCTTACGTTCGGTTACGTTAAGTCAGGATAAGTTTTGCCAAGATATCTTCAACTGTTGAGATGTACACTGCCGTTCGATGGAATCCTGCGCTCTACTGTGCTCTAGCATGTCCTGCTTGGCTCTGCGGAGGCCAGTAACGGTGGTCGCGGCACGTTAGTGATAGCTAGGATACATTTGGTTGTGTAATGACACTCTACGTTAGGAGAGGATGGCTAGGTTTTTAGTGCTACGGTCTGCCCTTAGGTGAATTTCTGCACCCTACGGAGCCATAGTGTATTCAGCTTGGCTCTGGCAAAGCCAGCATAAGTGGTCTCGTCACGCTGTGACGAGTAACGTTACGTTCGGTTAGGTTTGGTTAGGCTACGATTGGTAAGGATAGCTTTAACTTTTGTTCTGTATAATTCTATTCGGTGGATCTCTGCGCTCTACTGTGCTCTAGTATGTCCTGCTTGGCTCTGTGGGGGAGGGGGGGCGAAACAGCAGCGGTCTCTGCTCGTTAGGTTGAGCCAGGCTATGTTTGGCTATGTTCTCTTGGTTTGGGTTAGGCTTGGATAACTTTGACTTTTCCGATATGCACAGCATCTATATGGACTTCTGCGTCCTACTCTCCACTAATGTGTTCTGCCCGGCTCTGGGGAGGCCAGCAATAGTGTTCACGGTACGTTAGTTCGAGCCACGTTACGATCGGTTATGTTACGATTCCTTGCGCTAGGAGAGGATAGCTTGGACTTTAATGCCCTACTCTGTTATTAGGTGGATTTCTGCGCCCCAAGGTGCTCCAATATTCTCAGCTTGGCTCCGGGATGCCAGAAATAGCAGTCGCCGCACGTTAGGTTGTGCTAGGTTACGTTTGGTTGTGCTACGATTTGTTCGGTTAGTAGGGGATATCTTTGTCTTTAGTGCTGTATTCTGCCATTAGGTTTGATTCCTTCGCCCTGCAGAGCTCTAATATTTTCAGCCTGGCTCCGGATATGCCAGCAGTAGTGGTCTCGGCACGTTATGATGTGTCAGGTTACACTCGGATAGGCAGGTTCAGGCTAAGTTTGGTCAGCGTAGCTATTACTTTTGTGCTGTACGCTGCTGTTCGGTGGATTGCTGCACTCTACTGTGCTCTAATATGTTCTGCTTGGCTCCGAGATTGGCAGCAATATTGGCCTCGGCACGTTCTGTTGTGTTACGCTACGTCTGGTTAGGCTGCCTTAACTTGGTGTGGGTATGGATAGCTTTGACTTTCGTGGTATACATTGCAACTCGGTGGATTTCTGCGCCCTACATTGCTCTGCTATACTCTGCTCGACGCTGGAGTTGTCAGTAATAGTGATCGTGACACGATAGGTTGGGTTAGGTCACGTTTGCTAAGGCCTGGTTGGGTTAGGTTTGGAAATGATGGCATTGACTTTTATACTATACATTGCTATTCGTTGGATTTCTGTGCTCTACTGTGCCCTAGTGTGTTCTGCTTGGCACTGTAGAGGACAGGAGTTGTGGTCTCGGATCGTTCAGTTTCGTTAGTCCACGTTTGGTTAGGCTAAGTTAGGTCAGGTTAGGTCAGCTTGTACTTGACTGTTATGCTATAAGCTGCTATTTGGTGGCTTACTGCGCACTGCCGTGCTACAGTATGTTCAGCTTGAACCTGGGCTTTCAGCAATAGTGGTCTCGGCACGTTAGGTTAAGTTATGATACGTTTGGTAATATTACGTTTGGACGTGTTAAGAGAATATATCTGACTTTTTCGCTATACAATGCTGCTCGACAGATTCCACCTCTCGACGTTGCTCTACCGCACACTGCTCGACTCTGTGGAGGCCAGTAATAGTGTTGCTGGCACGTTAATTTGTTTTAGGCTACGTTTGGTTATGCCATATTTGTTCACGGTAGAAGAGGATAGCACTGTCTTTTCTGCACTACACTGCTTTTCGGAGGACTTATTCACTACACTGTACTCTGATACGCTATGCTTGGCCCTGGGTGGCCAGCAGTAGCGGTTTTGGCTCGTTACGTTGAGTTAGGTTACGTTTGGTTAGGTCTCACTTGTTTGTGTTAGGCTAGGATCGCTTTGACTATCTTGGCATAGACTGTTATTCGTTGGATTTCTGCGCTCTACTGTGCTCTACTATACTCTGCTCGACTCTGGGGAGGCCAGCAATAGTGGTCGCCGCACGTTAGCTTGAGCTAGGTTACGTTCGATTATGTTACGATTGCTTAGGATAGGAGAGGATAACTTTGACTTTTGCGCCATACACTGCTATTCGGTGGATTTCTGCGCTCTACATCGCTTTACTATACTCTGCCCGACTCTGTGGTGACCAGTAATAGCGGTTGTGACGCGATATATTGAGATATGTTACGTTTGGTTAGCTCAGGTTTGGTTAGGCTTGGCTTTGATGGCTTTGACTTTTATGCTATACACGGCTATTTGATGGATTGCTGCGCTCTACTGTGCTCTAGTATGAACTGCTTGGCACTGCAGAAGTCAGAAATGGTGGACCCAGTTGTTTAAGTTTTGTTAGCCCACGTTTGGTTAGGACAGTTTGTGTCAGGATAGGTTAGGTTGTATTTAACGTTTGTGTCATACGCTGGTACTTGATGGCTCCCTGCATTCTACGGCGCTATAGTATACTCCGCTCGACTCTGGGTGTTCCAGCGAATGAAGTCACCGCACGTTCTGTTAAGCTAGGGTACGTTTGATTATATTACGTTTGACCATGTTAGGAGGGTATACTTCCGTCTTTTCAGCTATACACTGCCATTCGGTGGATTTCGGCGCTCTACATTGCACTACTTCACTCTGCTGGGCTCTAGTGAGGCCAGCAAAAGAGGTCTCGGCACGTTAGTTCGAGCAATCTTACGTTCGTTCAGGCTAGGTTAGTTTGGTTCAGGCTAGGGTAGCTTCGACTTTTCTGCTATACACTGTTATTATATGGACATCTGAGCTCTACTTTCCTGTAATATGTTCCGCTTGGCACTGGTGAGGCCAGCAACAGTGGTCGCGGCACGTTACCTTGAGCTTCTCTATGTCAGGTTAGGTACTGCTTGTTTGGGTTAGGTTCCAGTGTCTTTGACTTTTCTGCTGTACACAGCGATTCTATGGAATTCTACGCACTACCCTTCTCTAATATGATCTGGATGGCTATTGGGAGGCCAGCAATGCTGGTGGCGGCACGTTCGGTTGAGTTTCGTTGCGTTCCGTTGGGTTGGTACGGCTTTGACTTTTGTTCTATACACTTCTATTCGGTGGATTTCTGCGCTCTACATTGCTATACTGTACTCTGTTCGGAACAGGCCAGCTATAGCTATCGCGGCACGATAGTTTGTGTGGGTTACGTTTGGCTAGGCTATGTTCCGTTAAAAATTGTTAGCATGGAATTAACTTTCGTGCTATACACATTTTTTCGGTCTATTCCTGACCTCAACTGTGCTCTGCTCTAATCTGTTTTGCCCTGGCGATGCCAGCAATAGTTGCCGCGGCACGTTATATTGAGAACGTATATGTCACGCTATGTAACGTTATTTTGTGTTCGGTTTTGGTGCCTTTATCTTTTCTTCTGTACACCGCTTTTTAGGGATTTCTGCGCTCCATTCTTCTCTATTATGCCCTGCTTGACTCTATGGAGTCCAGCAATGCTGTGGCGGCACGTTTGGTTCTGTTAGGTTACGCTTGGTTAGGTTAGCATAAGGTCACTTTAACTTTTGCGCTATACACCGCTATTTGGGGGGTACCTGCTCTCCTCGTTACTCCACTATACTCTACTCGACTCTGGGAGTCCAGCAATGGCGTTCGTGGCACGGCAGGTTGAGAGAGGTTACGTTAGATTAGGTTAGGTTGTGTTAGGTTTGTATGGGATTGCTTTGAATTTTGTGTTATACACTGCTACTCGGCGTATTTCTGCGCTATACTGTGCTCTTTTATGATCTGCTTGTCTCCGTGGTGGCCAGCAATGGTGGTCCCGGCTCTTTACGTTTGGCTCTTCTATGCTTGGACAGGTGAGGATTGGTCTGGTTTGGAGAAGGTGGCTTTGACTTTTGTGCTATACACTGTTATACGGTGGATTCCTGCGATCTAGTGTGATCTAATATTCTCCGCTTTGCTCCGGGGAGGCCAGAAATAGTTGCCGCGGCGCGTTAGTTTGGGTTAGGTTACGTGCGATTAGGTTAGGTTTATTGGGTAAGGCCAGGACGTCTTTGACTTTTGTGCTATACCACGCCGTTTGATGGACTTCTGCGCTCCACTCTCCGCTGGTATGTTCTGCTTGGCCATTGTGAGGCCAGCAGTAGTTGTCTTGGCACCTTGGCACGTTAGTTTGAGTTAGTTTACGCATGGTTACGTTACGTTTGCATAGGCTTTGATAAGTTAGCTTTGACTCTTGTGCTATACGGTGGATTCCTGCGATCTGCTGCGCTCTAGCATGCTCTGCTTGGCTCCGGCGAGAACAGAAATAGCGGCCGCTGCACGTTAGGTTTAGTTTCGCTATGTCAGTATAGGTTACGTTAGTTCGGGTTGGGATTGTATGTCTTAGACTTTTCTGGTGTACACCACGATTCTATGGTTTTCTGCGCTCTACTCTCCTCTAATACGTTCCGCTTTCTTCTGGGGGGCCAGCAATAGTGGTCGCGGCACGATGGTCGCGGTACGTTAAGCTGAGTAGGACAACGTTTGGCTTGGTTGGGTTTCGTCGTGTTAGGTTGGTGTCGCTTCGAAGTCTGTGCTGCACACGGCTGTTCCATTGACTTCTACGCACTATTGTGCGATATCTCACTCTGCTTGATTCTGGGAACGCCAGGAAAAGTGGCCGCGGCACGTTAGGTTGGGTATTGTTACGTTGGTTAGGTTATGTTTGGCAAACATTGGTTAGGGCAGCTTGGACTTTCGTGCTATGCAATGTTATCCGTTGGCTTCCCGCCCTCTACTCTGCTCTACTCTGATCTCCTAGCCCCTCTGAAGCCAGTAATAGTGATCGCGGCACGTTATGTTGTGTTGCGTTACGTTAGCATAGGTTTGGTTTGTGTTGGTTAGGTTCGGATATCTTTAACTTTTCTGCTGTACACTAGAGTTCTGTGTGCTTCTGCGCTCTACTCCACTGTAATATGCTCCGCTTGGTTATAGCGGGGCCAGCAATGGTGGTGCCGTCACGTTTAGTAGCATCACGATTGGTTACGTTAGGTCAGGGCATCTTCGACATTTCTGCGACACCCTGCTTTTCGATGAATGTCTCCGCTCTACTGCGCTCTAGTACGCTCTGCTTTTCCCTG
>NW_016920474.1:0-569 GCF_001483705.2 Eufriesea mexicana
AACCTAACATCACCAAGTCTAGCCTTACCTAACCTAACCCAAACCAACTCAACCCAAACCAACAAACCCCAGCGTAACATAACCTAACCTAACCTCACAAAACGTAACCTAACCTACTTAACCAAACTTTAACTATCCGAACCTCACCTAACGTAACGTAACCCAACCTAACCACCTAAATTAACGTAACCTAACCTAACTAAACATAGCCTAACCTAACCTAAACCAACCCAACCCAACGAACGCAACCCAACCGAACCTAACCTAACGTAACCTAACCTAACCAAACCTAACACGGCCTAACCAAACCCAAGCCGAGCTAACGTAACCCTACCTAACCTAACCCATCCTTACCTAACCCAACATAGCCTAGCCTAACCTAACCTACCCGAACCTAACCTAACATAACGTACCCTAACCTAACCTAACATAATCTAGATTAACGTAACCTAGCCAAATATAACCTAGCATTGTCTAACCTAAACGAACCCAACACAACCGAACCCAACCAAACCCAACCCATCCGAACCCAACCCAACCCAACCTAACCTAACCAAACGTAACCTAAC
>NW_016920475.1:0-540 GCF_001483705.2 Eufriesea mexicana
GCCATACTTTCCTAACCTAACTAATCGTGACATAACCGAACGTAATATAACTCAACATAACGTGCCGCGCACACTATTGCTGGGCTCGCCAAATTCGAGCAGGGTGTAGTAGAGCGCGGTATATCGTAGAACTCCTCCTAGTAGCAACTTATAGCAGATAAGTCAAAGCGACCTCGAAATAGCGCAGAGTAACCTAACGACACCGAACTTATGCTAACGCAACGTAACGCGCCACGGCCACTATTGCTGGCCTCCCCACAGACTAGCAGATGCTACCAGAGCAATGCAGATCGCAAATATCGACCGCACAGCAATGTATAGCACAAAAGCCAGAGATATCCTAACCAAATTTGTCCCATCATAGCCAAGAAGAGCATAACCTAACACAGCCCAACTTACTCATGCTACCATGCTGGCCTGCACAGAGCCGAAATAAGAGGTCACAGCAGAGCGCAGAAATGAACCGTGCAGAAGTGTGCAGCACAAAAATCTAAGCTATCCTCTCCTAACCTGACCAAACGTAACGTGACCGAACGTATC
>NW_016920476.1:0-225 GCF_001483705.2 Eufriesea mexicana
AGCATAGCAGTGTAAAGCACAAAAGTCATCGCAATCCTAACCAAATTTAACCAAACCTAGCATAAACAAACGTAACGTAACCAAACCTAACTTGTCACGACAACTGTGGCTCGCCTCTTCTGTGTCGAGCAGAGTACTGCAGAGTAATGTAGAGCGCAGAAACCCCCGGAGAGCTGTGTACAGCACAAACGCCGAAGAAATCATAACCAAGCCACCCTAACCCAA
>NW_016920477.1:0-310 GCF_001483705.2 Eufriesea mexicana
ATGTGCTCCAGCATACTCTGCTCGGTCCTCTGGAGGCCAGCAATCGCGTTCGAGGCACGTTATATTATGTTCGTCTTCGCTTCGTTTGATTAGGTTAAGTTAAGCCTGGTCCGATTATCTTAGGCTCTGGTGCTATACACTGCCATTCGGGGTATTCCTGCGCCGTACTGTGCTCTACTAAACTGTTCTTAGCCCTCGGGATGCCAGCAATATTTGTCTCGTCATGTTAGGTTGAGTTAGGTTACGTTTGTATATGTTACGTTTTGCTTGGTTAGGATATGCTGCTTTGACTACAGAGCTATTCCCTTCT
>NW_016920478.1:0-248 GCF_001483705.2 Eufriesea mexicana
GCACTCTGCTCTCTACTAATGTGTTCTGCTTGGTTCTGTGGTGGCAAGCAATTGTGGTCGCGGTACGTTAGGTTACGTTTGGTTATGTTACGATTGGTTAGGTTAGGACGGGGTAGCATTGACTTTAGTGCTGTATTCTGCTATTGGGGGAATTCCTGCTCGATAGAGTGCTCTAATGCTTTCAACTTGGCTGTGGGAAGGCCAACAATAGTGGCACCTGCACGCTGCATTGTGTCAGCCTACGTTCG
>NW_016920479.1:0-880 GCF_001483705.2 Eufriesea mexicana
TCTGAGCTTTAGCGCCTTGGACATCAGTGCAGCGGATTCCTGCGCTCTCCTGTGCACTGGTATTTCCTGCATTGCTCTGGAGAGGTCAACAATAGCGGTATAGGCACGTTAGGTTCAGTTAGGTTACTTTCGGTGTTGTTACGTTTGGTTAGGTTAGGTGAGTGTAGCTATGACTTTTACGCTGTGCACTGCTATTCGGTGGATTTCAGCGCTCTACTGAGATATAACGTCCCTGCTTTGCTTTGGGAATGCCAGAAATAGTGGTTGAGCTACGTTTTTTTTGTTTTAGGTCAGGATATCCATGACATTCGTGCTCTGCATTACATTTCTATGGACTTCAGCCCACTTCTCTCCTGTAGTACGCCCTGCTTGGCAACGGAGAGGCCGGCAATAGTTATCTCGGCACGTTAGGATGGGATAGGATCCGTTTTGAAAGGTTTTGTTATTTTTGGTTAGGTTAGGATGGCTTCGACTTTTCTGCTATGCACTGCGATCCTACGGATTTCTACGCTCTACTCTACTCTAATATATCCAGCTTGGCTCTGCGGGTGCCAGCAATGGCGGCCGCAACACGTTAGGCTGTGTTATGTTACGTTTGAGTACGTTAAGATTGGTTGGGTTAGGAGATGCTAGCTCTGACTTTGTGCTATATACTGTTATTCGGAAGACCTCTGCGCTTCACTGTGGTCTGAATCTGATATGCTCATCTTGGCTATGGGAAAGAAGGAAATAGCGGTATCGACACGTGCGGTTATGTTTGGTTACCTTCGGCTAGCTCTGGATTGTTTGGGTCAGGCTAGAATGGCTTTGACTTTCTGCCATACGCTACCATTCGATGTACTTCTGCGCCTTACTCTCCTCTAATATGGTCTGCTTGGAC
>NW_016920480.1:0-1485 GCF_001483705.2 Eufriesea mexicana
ATGGATGTATGGATGTATGCATGGATATATGTATGGATGTATGTATGGTTGTATGGATGTATGTATGGATGTATTTATGGATGTGTGGATGTATTAATGTATGGATGGGTGTATGTATGGATGTATAAATGTATGGATCGATGGGTGTATGGATGGGAGCTTGTATGGATGGATGGATGTATGGTTCGATGGATGTATGGATGGATGGATGTATGGATGTATGAACGTCTGGATGGATGGATGTATGAATGGATATATGTATGGATCGAGTGGTGTATGGACGGGTGCTTGTATGGATGGATGGATGTATGGTTCGATGGATGTATGGATGGGTGGATGTATGGATGTATGAACGTCTGGATGGATGGATGTATGAATGGATATATGTATGGATCGAGTGGTGTATGAATTGTTTGGATTGATGGATGTATTGGTGGATAGAGGTATGGATGGACGGATGTACGGAAGTACGTACGTACGGATGTATGGCTGTCTGCATGTATGGATGTATGGATGGATGGATGTATCGAATGATGGACGTACGAATGGATGCATTTATGGAAGTATGGATGTGGGGATGTATGGATGAATGTATGTATGGATGGATGAATGTATGGTTGGATGGATTTATGGATGGGTGGATGGGTGGATGTATGTATGGATGTATGCATGGATGTATGTGTGGATGCATTAACGGATGCATCTTTGGATGTATGTATGGATGAGTGTATGGTTGTATGCCTAGATGTATGGATGTATGTATGGTCGTATGTATGGATGTACGTATGGATGGATGAGTGCATGGATGGATGGATTTGTGGGTGTATGGATGTGTGGATGTATGGATGTGTGGATGGATGGATGTATTAATGTATGGACGTTTGTATGTATGGATGTATGAATGTATGGCCGCATTTGCGTTATGGATGTACGGATGTATGTATGCATGGTTGTATGAATGGATGTATGCATGGATGTATGTATGGATGTATGGATGTAAGTATGTATGGATGTATGTATGTAAGAATATATGGATGTACGGAGGCATGGATGTTTGGATGTGTGGGTGGACGAATGGATGCGTGAATGGACGGATGAATGGATGTATGTATGGATGCTTGTATGGATGAATGCATGGATGGATGTATGGATAGATGCAAGCATGGATGTGTGTATGGATGCTTTTACGGATGTATCAATTGATGTATGTATGGATGAGTGTATGGGGGTATGCATGGATGTATGGATGTAAGTATGTATAGATGTATGCATGTATGGATGTATGGATGTATGGATGTATGGACGTATGGATGTACGAATTTATGGATGTACGTGTGTATGGATGTATGGATGGATGTATGGATGTATTGATGTATTTATGTTTGTATGTATGTATGGATGAATGGAATGGTGGACGGATGAATGGATGGATAGATGTATGGATGAATGGATGGATGGATTTATGGATGTGTGGATGTATGAATG
>NW_016920481.1:0-1190 GCF_001483705.2 Eufriesea mexicana
GATCAATGGATGTATGAATGTGTGCTTGTATGAGTGGTTGGATGGATGGTTCGATGGATGTATATATCGATGGATGTATGGATGGGTGTTTGTATGGATAGATGGATGTATCGTTCGATGGATGTATGGGTGGGTGGATCTACGGATGGATGGATGTATGGAAAGGTGGATTTATGGATGGATGTATGTATGGATGAATAGATGTTTGGATGGGTGGATGTATGGATGGATTGTGTTATGGATGGACGAATGTACGGATGTATGGATGTATGGATGTGTATATGTGAGTATGTTTGGGTGTATGGATGTATGGTTGTGTGGCAGGATGTATGTATGGATTAATGTATGTGTGGATGGCAGGTTATATGGATGGATGGAAGTATTGATGTACAGATGAATGGATGCATGAATGTATGGTTGTATGGATGTATGTGTTGATATTTGTATGGATGTATGTATGGATGTATGCATGGACGTTTGTATGGATATTTGTATGGACGTATGCATGTAT
Organism: Eufriesea mexicana; assembly: GCF_001483705.2. Classification (NCBI taxonomy): domain Eukaryota; kingdom Metazoa; phylum Arthropoda; class Insecta; order Hymenoptera; family Apidae; genus Eufriesea; species Eufriesea mexicana. The sequence continues at coordinate 512 of NW_016920481.1, forward strand.
GTATGTTTGGATGTTCGAATGGATTTATGTTTGGATGTATTTATGGTTGTATGTAAGGATGTATGTATGAATGTATGTTTAGATGTACGTATGGATGTATGAATGGGTCTATGTATGGACGTATGTATGGATGAATGGATGGATGTGTGAGCGGATATATTTATGTATGTATGGATGCGAGTATGGAAGGTCGTATGTATGGATGCATATACGGATGGGTGTATGGATGTATGTACGGATGTCTGTATAGATATATCTATGGATGTATGTATGGAGTTGTTTATGGATGTATGTATGAATGTATGGATCTCTGTATGTATGGATGTGTGTATGGGTGTATGTATGGATGTATGGATGTACGTATAGATGTATGTATGGATGGACGGTTGTATGGATGGACGGTCTTGTGGATGTTCGGATGTGTGGATGTATGGATGTATGAATGGATGTATGAATGGATGGACGGATGTTTGGAAGTATGGGTGTATGGGTGTATGTACGGATGTATGTATGGATGCGCGGATGTTTGTATGTATGGCTGCATTAATCGGTGGATGTATGCCAGGGTGGACCTATGGATGGATGGGTGTATGAAAGGATGGAAGTACGGTTGGACGTATTTTTGGATGGATGGCTGTATGGATGGATGGATGAATGCATGGATGTATGTTTGGAGGTT
>NW_016920482.1:0-3088 GCF_001483705.2 Eufriesea mexicana
ACAAAATTCAATTTTGCAGCCAGATTCTATAGCATTACCATGGCCATAGCACATCAATAGTCTATTTCACCCACATTTATGCAAGAAACTTAGTTCACCACGATATTAAACGAAAATGTCAATAAGAATGAAATTTCCAACCAGATTCTATAGCAGCGCAATGGCTGTAGCACGCCAATAGTATCTTTTCTCATTATTAAGGCGGGAAAGGTAGCTGACCACGATATCAGGCGAAAATGTCCATAAAATCGTGTTTTCCAGCCAGATTCTGTAGCATTGCAGTGGATATATCATATCGCGCCAATAGAATATTTCTTCCTTATTTATGCAAGAAAGTATGCTCACCACGATATTAGTCGAAAATGTCAATAAAATTTCTTTTTCCAGACAGATTCCATAGCATTGCAATGGCTACAGTACGGCAATAGGATATTTCTTACTTAATTATGCAAGAAAGCTAGCTTACCACAATATTAATCGAAAATGTCAATAAAATTTAATTTTCCAGCCAGATTCTATAGTACTGCAATGACTATGGAACGCCAGTTGGACCTTTCCTCCTTCTATATGCAAGAAAGATAGCTCACCACGATATTAGTCGAAAATGACAATAAAATTGAATTTTCCAGCCGGATTCTGTAGCATCGTAATGTCTATAGCACGCCAATATGATATTTCTTCCTTAATTATGCAAGAAAGATAGTTCACCAAGATATCAGTCGAAAATGACTATAAAAATGAATTTTCGACCTGATCCTACAGCATTGCAATGGCTATAGCACGCCAATGGGATGTTTCTTCCTTATTTATGCAAGAATGTTAGCTCACCACGATATTAGTCGAAAATGTAATTAAAATTGAATTTTCCAGCCAGATTCTATAACATTGCAATGACTATAGCACGCCAATCCGATATTTCGTCCTTATTTATGTAAGAAAGTTAGCTCACCACGATATTAGTCGAAAATGTCAGTAAAATTGAATTTTCCAGCCAGATTCTATAGGATTGCAGTGACTATAGTACGCCAGTAGAAACTTTCCACCTTCTATATGCAAGAAAGCTAGGTCACCATGATAGTAGTCGATACCGTCAATAAAATTTAATTTTCCAGCCAGGTTCGATGGCATCGCAATGGCTAAAGCACGCCAATTGGATATTTCCTCCTTATTTATGCAAAAAACGACGGCCACCACGATATTAGTCGATAACGTCAATAAAATTTAATTTTCCAGACAGATTCTACAGCATTGCAATGGCTATAGCACGCCAATAGGATATTTCTTCCGTAATTATGCAAGAAAGTTTGTTCTCCAAGATATCAGTCGAAAATGTCTATAAAAATGAATTTTCCAACCTGTTTCTATAGCATTGCAATGGCTATAGCACGCCAATAGGATATTTCTTCCTTATTTATGCAAGAAAGTTATCTTACCCTGATATTCGTCGAAAATGACAATAAAATTGAATTTTCCAGGGTGGTACTGTAGGATTGCAGTGACTATCGTACGCCAGAAGAATCTTTCCTCCTTCTATATGCAAGAACGCTAGGTCACCACGGTATTAGTCGAAAATGTCAATAAAATTTCATTTTCCAGCCAGACTCCATAACATTGCAATGGCTATAGCACGCCAATAGGATATTTCTTCTTTATTTATGTAAGGAAGTTAGCTCACCACGATATTAGTCGAAAATGTCAATATAATTGAATTTTCCAGCCAGATTCAATAGGTTTGCAGTGACAATAGTACGCCAGTAGAACGTTTCCTCCTTCTATATGCAAGAAAGTTAGGTCACCACGATAGTATACGATAATGTCAATAAACATGAATTTTCCAGCCAGATTCTATAGCATTGCCATGGCTATGTCACGCCGATAGTATATTTCACCCTTATTTATGCAAGAAAGTTAGCTCACCACGATATTAGCCGAAAATGTCAATAAAATTGAATTTTCCAGGCAGGCTCTGTAGGATTGCAGTGACTATTGTACGCCAGTAGAACCTTTCTTCCTTCTGTATGGAAGAAAGCTAGGTCACCATGATAGTAGTCGATAACGTCAATAAAATTGAATTTTCAAGCCAGATTCTGTATCATTACCATGGCTATAGCACACCAATAGTATATTTCACGCTTATTCATGCAAGAAAGTTAGTTCACCACGATATCAGTCGAAAATGATAGTGAAAATGTATTTTCCAACCAGATTCTATAGCAGTGCAATGGCTATAGCACGCCAATAGCCTCTTTTCTCATTATTTAGGCGGGAAACGCAGCCCACCACGATAGTAGTCGATAATGTCAATAAAATTGTATTTTCCAGACAGATTCTATAGCAATACCATGGCTATAGCGCGCCAGTAGCATATCTCACCCTTATTTATGCAAGAAAGTTAGTTCACCAAGATATCATTCGAGAATGTCTATAAAATTTAATGTTCCTGCCAGATTCTATACCGCTGCTACGGCCATATGTCGCCAATAGAATGATTTCTTCATATTTATACAAGAAAGTTAGGTGACCTCGATGTTATTCGAAAATATCAAGAAAATTGAATTTTCCAGCCAGATTCTATAGCATTGCAATGGCTACTTCCCGCCAATAGAATCTTTCCTCCTTATTTATATAAGAAAGTTGGGTAAGCACGATATTAGCCGAAAATGTCAATAAAATTGAATTTTCCAGCCAGACTCTATAGCATCGCAATGTCTATAGCACGCCAATAGGATATTCCTTCCTCAAATATGCAAGAAAGTTAGCTCGCCGCGATATTAGTCGAAAATGTCAATAAAATTGAATTTTCCAGCCAGACTCGATAGCATTGCAATGGCTATAGCACGCCAATGGGATATTTCTTCCTTATTTATGCAAGAAAGTTAGCTTACCATGAAATTAGTCGAAAATGACAATAAAATTGAATTTTCCAGCCAGGTTCGATAGCATTGCAATGGATAAAGCACGCCAATAGGATATTTCCTCCTTATTTATGCAAAAAACCACGGCCACCGCGATATTAGTCAAAAACGTCAATAAAATTGAATTTTCCAGCCAGATTCTACAGGTTTGCAGTGACAATAGTACGCCAGTA
>NW_016920483.1:0-776 GCF_001483705.2 Eufriesea mexicana
ACAGCCACGCATCTATGGATCAGCCTGAATGCCCCCACATTCGATTCGGTCGCCATCGAGAAAAGGGAAAAATCGCAGGTCAAATTAAGGCCAAAATTTTTCATCAAAAATCGGTAAAAAATCGCGAAAGCTCGAAAGCTCTCGCGGACAACGCAGACCTTTAGGGCACACTATAAGCTACCACTCACCAAAAGCTCACCATCCTAGCACAGCTTGCAAGCTCGGGAGAGCGTCGAAAAGAACTCCCAGTAACGATATTCAGACCCATTCTTTAGAACGCTGTAAAAACCGAACCACGTGACTTAAGCTCACACATTTCACACACGTGACAGCCACGCAACTAGGGATCAGCCTGAATGCCCCCACATTCGATTCGGTCGCCATCGAGAAACGTGAAAAATCGCATGTCAAATTAAGGCCAAAATTTTTCACCAAAAATCGGTGAAAAATCGCGAAAGCTCGAAAGCTCCCGCGGACAAAGCACACCTTTAGGGAACACTATAAGCTACAACCCACTAAAAGCTCACGATCCTAGCACAGCTTGCAAGCTCAGGAGAGCGTCGAAAAGAACTCCCAGTAACGATATTCAGACCCATTCTTTAGAACGCTGTAAAAACCGAACCACGTGACTTACGCTCTCGCAATTCACACACGTGACAGCCACGCATCTAGGGATCAGCCTGAACGTACCCGCATTCGATTCTGTCGCCATAGAGAAACGTGAAAAATCGCAGGTCAAATTAAGGCCAAAATTTTTCACCAAAAATCGGTAAAAA
>NW_016920484.1:0-353 GCF_001483705.2 Eufriesea mexicana
CATCCATCCATTCATACATACATACATTCATCCATACATACATCCATCCATCCATACCTCAATTCATCTATACATCCATTTATCCGTACACACATTTATCCGTATATCCGTCCATCCATACCTTAATCCATCCATACAACCATCCAACCATACGGCCATCAATCCGTACATTCATCCATCCATACACCAATTCGTCCATACATCCATCCAGCCATACAACCACCCATCCATACATCCAGCCATCCAAACATCTATCCACCCATACATCCATCCATCCATACATCCATACGTCCACACATCCATACACCCATAAATCCTTCCATTCGTACGTCTATCATTCGATACATCTATCG
>NW_016920485.1:0-5489 GCF_001483705.2 Eufriesea mexicana
ATATAGTAGAGCATAGTACATCGCAGGTATCCACCGAATAACACTGTATACCACAAAAGTCAGAGCTATGCTGACATAACATAGCCAAACGTCGCATTGCCAAACGTAACGTATCCGAAAATAACCTACTACAGCGTAACGTGCCGAGACCACTATTGCTGGAATCCACAGAGCCAAGCAGAACAAGTTAGAGCACGGCAGAGCGCAGAAATCCACCGAATGGCAGTGTATAGCCCAATGGTCTTTGCTACCCTGTCTTACCATAGGCAAACGTAACATAGCCGTCCGTAACCCGACTAAACCTAATGTGCCGAGAACATTTTTGCTGTCCTCAACATAGCCACGCAGAAGATGCTATATGAGAGTAGAGAGAAGGGGTCCACAAAACCGCAGTGAATGGCAGAAAAGCCAAAGCTATCCAAACCTAACCCAAACAGACGTAACATGACCGAACGTAACCAAATTCATGCCAACGCGAGTCGGCCACCAATTCTGGCATCACCAGATCAAAGCAGAGCATATCAGAGCTCAAGAGATCACAGAAATAGACCGAAAATCAGCGTATAGCACAAGAGTGAAGGCTAACCCGTCCTATCCTTAACTATGGTAGCGTAACCGTACGCAACATAAGACATCCCAACGTGCTGGGACCTCTATTGCTGCCATGCACAGAACCAAGCTGAATACACTACAGCAGAGCAGATCGCAGGAGTCTACCAAACAGTAGTGCATAGCGCAAAGGACAAAGCTATTCTACCCAAACCTAATCAATCGTAGCATAGCCAAATGTACTGTTCTACCCAAACCTAATCAATCGTAGCATAGCCAAATGTATCATAACTAAGCCTATCATGACGCGGCCACTACTGCTGGCCTCCCTAACTTATGTTAGGACCGGATGGCTTCGACTTCTTTGACACACACTGCTATTAGGAGCATTGCTGCGCCCTACTGTGCGCTAGGGTGTTCTGCTTGAATCTGGGGAAGCCAGCAGTTACCTTATGATAAGATAGGCTACGTTAGGTTAGGATGGGTTAAGTCAGTTTATGACGGGATATCTTCGACTTTTGTGCTATACGCTGCAATGCGGCGGATTTGTGCGCTCTACTGTACTCTAACATTTTCTGCTTGGCTCTGGAGAGGCAAGCAATTGTGGTCTCGGTACGCTAGATAGAGAGAGGCTACGTTTGGATTTGTTAGGTTGTGCAACGCTTGTCTATGATAGCATCGGCTTTCCCGCTGGACGCTGTTATTCGGCGATTCTCTGCGCTCCAACGTGCTGTACTATATTCTGCTTTGCTCTGGGAGGCCAGCAGTAGTGGTCCCGGCACGTTAGGCTGAGTTATGCTACCTTTCGTTACGTTACGTTTGGTCAGTTTAGGACAGTACAGCTACGAGTTTTGTGCCGCGCACTGCTATTCTGCGGATTCCTGCTCTCTATTGTGCTGTAATATTTTCTACTTGGCACTGGGGAGCCTAGCAATTGTTGTTTCGGCACGTCAGGTTCAGATATGTAGCGTTCGGTTAGGTTAGGTTATGTTATGTTCGGTCATGGTAGCATTGGCTTTTGCACTGTTCATTGCTTTTCGGCGCATTTCTGCGCTTAACTGTGCTCTATTATATTCTGCTTGGTCCTGGCGAGGCCAGCAATGCTGATCGCGGCACGTTATGTTTTGTTATGCTACGTTTGATTAGGTTATGCTTGTATGCGTCAGGTTTGTATCTTATCGACTTTTCTGCTGTACACAGCGATTCTATGGATTTCTGAGACCTACATTCCTCTAGTACGTTCTGTTCGTCTGTCTGGATCCCGGCAATAGTGGTTGCGGTACTTTATGTTTGTTTAGGCTACGTTTGTATAGGTTACGGTAGGATGGGTTAGGTCTGGATAGCACTGACTTTTTTGCTTTCAGCAGCTTTTGTTACCTTCCTGACATCTACTGTGCTCTAGTATAATCTGCTTTGCTATGGGGAGGTCGGCAATAGTGGTATAGGCACGTTTGGTTCAGCTGGCTTACGAAGGGTTATGTTATGTTTGGCCAGGTTAGCCTTGGGCAGCTTTGACTTTTGTGCTATACACTTCTCCTCGTTGGATTCCGCCGCCGCACTGTGATCTAGTATGTCCAGTTTGGCACAGGGAAGTTCAGCAATGCCGGTCTCGGCATGTCATGTTGTGTTAGGTTACGTTCGATTAGGTCATGTTTGGATATGTTTGGTTAGGGTAGCATCTATGTTTATGCTATGCACTGCCATTCGGTGGATTTCTGTGCCCTACTGTTTTCTAGTATATTCTGCGTAGCTCTGCGGATGCCGGCAATAGCGGCCGTGACACTGTAGGTTGTGTTATGCTACGTTTGGCAATGTCACAGTTCGTAAAGTTACGGTATGGTAGCTCCGACTTTTGTGCTGTACACCGATATTCGGTGGATTTTCACACTCTACATTGCTCTAGTGTGCTATGCTTGGCTCTGGGGAGGCCAGCAATAGTATTCTCCGCACGTTACGTTTAGTTACGCTACGTTCGGTTAGGTCAGGATAGCACAGTTTACGATAGGATATCTTCGACTTTTGTGCCATGCACTGCAATTCGGCGGATATCTGCCATCTACTGTGCTCTAGTATATGCTGCTTGGCTCTGGAGAAGCCAGCAACAGCGGTCTCGGCACGTTAGGTGATGTTACGTTGAATTTGGTGAAATTACGCTTGGATAGGTTAAGACATGGTGCCTTCTACTTTTGTGCGGTACACTGTTTTAAGGTGAACTTCTGCGCTCTACATCGCTCTACTATACTCTGCTCGACTCTGGGGTGACCAGTAGCAGGAGTCTCGGAGCGTTCAGGTGAGTTAGGCTTCTTTTGGCTTCATAAGGATAGGCTATAGTAGGTTTGGACACATATGATTTTCGTGGTATACATAGATATTCGGTGGATTTCTGCGCTCTACTCTGCTGGACTGTATCCTGCTTGTCCCTGGGGAGTCCAGAAATATAGGTTGCGGCACGTTATGTTGAGTTAGGCTATGTTTGGGTAGGTTCTGTTTGTTTGGTTTAAGACTGGTAATATTAGACATTTCTGGCAGACACCGCGATTCCAAGGACTTCTGCGTCCATTATCCACATATATTTTCTGCGTGTCTCTGTGGTGGCAGCAATCCTGGTCGTGTCACGTTAGGTTAAGATATGCTACGTTTAGTCGTGTCACGATTTGTTAGGTTAGGAGAGGATAGCTTAAAGTTTTGTGCAGTACACTGCTTTACGGTGGATTCCAGCATTGAACTCTGCTCTAACATGTTCAGCTTTGCTCTGCAAAGGCCAGCAATGGTGGTCTCGGTACGTTATCTTGTGCGAGGTTACGTTTGGATATGTTAGGTTATGTAAAGATAGGTTGGGAGCTCCATGACTTTTGTGATATACACCGCTATTCGTCGGATGTTTGTGCTCTACTGTGCCCTAATATTTTTAGCTTGACGCTGGGGAGGCGAGCAATAGCGGCAACGGCATGTCATGTTGGGATATGGTAGGTTTGGTTATGCTACGTTTGGCTAGGTTAGGCTGCGACAGTTTTCACTTTTGTGCTATACACTGCTATTCGTTGTGTTTCTGCGCTCTACAGTGCCCCAGTTTGTTCTGCTTGGCACAGGGAAGGACAGCAATGGTGGTCTCGGCACATTATTTTGGATTATGTTACGTTCGGTTTGGTTAGGTTCGGCTATATTCGGTTACGTTTTGATTTGCTTTTGTGCTATGCACTGCTATTCGTTGGATTTCTGCGCCCTACTGTGCTTTATTATGCTCTTCTTGTCCCTGGGAGGCAGCAATTGTGGTCTCGATACTTTAGGTTCATTTATATTACGTTCAGCTATGTTACGTGTGCTTCGGTTAGGATAGGATAGCTTTGACTCTTGTGCTATACGTTGCTATTCGGTGGATTTCTGCGCTCTACATTGCTCTAGTATGCTCTTCTTGGCTCTGGAAATGCTAGCAGTAGTCGTCTCAGTACGTTATGCTGTGTTATGTTTCGTTTGGTCATGTTACGCTCGGTTTGGCTAGGATAGGATGGCTTTGACTTTTCTGCCGTTCATTGCCGTTTCGTGGCCTTCTAGGCTCGACGCTCCTCCAATACGTTCTGCTTGGCGGTGGAGAGGCCAGCTGTAGCGGGCTCTGCCCGTTAGGTTAAATTAGTTTATGTTTGGTTAGGCTAGGGTAAGTCATGTTTGGTTAGCATATATTTGACGTTTGCGATATATAGTGCTTTTCCGTGGATTTTTGCGCTGTACCGAGGTGTAAAACACCCTGCTTCGCTCTGCAGGAGCCAGAAATAGTGACCTCGGCGCGATAGGTTGGATTATGTTACGTTTGTTTAGGTTAGGATATGGTAACACCCACTTTTACGGTATATACTGCTATTCTGTGGATCGCTGCGCTTTACTGTCCTTTAATATGCTCTGCTTGGCGCTGTGGATGACAGCAATGGTGGCCTCGGCACGTTAGGTTTAGTTAGTCCACGTTCGGTTAGGTTAGGTTAGAGAATGCTTGGCTTGGTTACAATTGACTTTTGTGCTATGTATTGCTCTTCGGTCGATACCTGCGCTCCGCGTTGCTCTACTAACATCCGCTTGTCTCTGGGGAGGCTACCAATAGTGGTCGTGGCACGTTTGGTTGTGTCAGGTTACGTTTGGTTAGGTAAGGTTTGGTTAGGTTTGGATAGGGTAGATTTGACTTTAGCCTTATGCGCAGCTGTTCGGTGGATTTCTGCACTTTACCGCGCTCTGATATGCTCTGCTTGGCGCTGTGGATTCCAGAAGTGGCGGCCGCGGCACGTTAGGTTGAATTATGTTACGTTTGGCTTGGATGGGTTAGGTTATGTATGGCCAGGATGCTTGACTTTTGTGGTATACACAGCTATTCCTTATGTACCTTCGCTCTGCGTTGCTCTACTAGCCACTGCTCGACTCTCGGGAGGCCAGCAGTAGTGGCCGCGGCACGTTAGGTTGTGCTAGAAAGCATACGGTTAGGTTAGGTTACGTTGCGTTAAATTAGGATGGCTTCGACTTTGTTGTTACAAACTGTTACTAGGTGGATTCGAACGCTCTACTCTGCTCTACTATACTATGCACGAATCTGCGGAACCCAACAATAATGATCGCGGCACGTTACTTTAGGTTTTGTTACTTTCGGCTGTGTCACGATTTGTTAGGCTAGGAGGTTATGGCTACAACTTTTGCGCTATAAACTGCTATTCGGTGGATTGCTGCTGTCTACCGTGCCCCAGTGCGTTCTGCATGGCACCGGGGAGGCCAGCAATAGTGGTTTCGGTACGTTAGGTAGAGATATATAACGTTTGGTTGTGTTACGTTTGGCATGGCTAGGAGAGGATAGCTTTGACTTTTGTGTTATACACAGCTATCCGTCTTATATCTGCTATCTACGTTGTTGTAAAACGCTCTGCTTGGCTTTTGGGTGGCCAGCAATAGTATTATCGGCTCGTTAG
>NW_016920485.1:5637-14247 GCF_001483705.2 Eufriesea mexicana
GCGGGGTTAGGAGGTGGTAGCTTTGACTTTTCTGCTATACACTGCTGTTCGGTGGATTTCAGCGCTCTGCAGAGCTCTAGTGCGGTCGGCTTGGTACTGGGAAGCCCAGCAATATTGGTCTGGGCACGTTATGTTTAGTTATGTTGCGCTCTGTCAAGACAGGTTAGGCTGAGATTGGTTAGAATGGCTCTGACGTTCGTGCTGTACAAGGCTATTAGACAGATTTGTGCGCTCTACTGTGTTGTAGTAAATTCTGCTTAGCTATGGGGTGTCCAGAAGTAGTGCTCTCGGGACGTTAGGCTGAGATGTGTTGCGTTCGATTGTGTTACGTTTGGTTAGGTTAAGAAGCGATGGCTTGAAGTTTTATGCTGTATACTGCTATACGGTGTAGTTCTGCGCTCTTCTGCGCTCTGATGTGTTCCGCTATGCTCTTGGTAGCTCAGTAATAGTGGGCTAGGCACGTTAGGTTTGGTTACGTTACGCTTAGTTATGCTATGCTTGGCTACGTTAGGCTAGGATAGCTATGACCTGTCTGCTGTATACAGCACTTAGGTAGATTTCTACGATTTACTCTGCCTTAATATGCCCTGCTTGGCGCTGCCGGTGCCAGAAATGATGGTATGGGTACGTTAAGTTGAGCTTGGCTTCATTTGGCTAGGTCAGGTTGTGTCATGTTAGGCCAGGATATCCGTCAGTTTTGTGTTTTGCACTCCAGTGCGGCGGATTTCTGCGCTTTCCTGTGCTCTAGTATATTCTGCTTTGCTCTGGGGTGGTCAGCAATAGTGATGTAGGCACGTTAAGTTGAGTTATCTGACGTTTGGTAATGTTACGTTTGTTTAGGTTAGGACAGGATAGCTGCGACTTTAGTGCTGTTCACTGCTATTCGGTTGATTTCTGCGCTCTACTGCGCTCTAATATTTTCTGCTTTGCTATGGAGATGACGGCGTTAGTATTCTCGGCACGTTACGTTTGGTTATATTACTTTTTGTTAGGCTAGGTTAGGTTCAGTTCGGTTAGGGTAGCCCTGACTTTCGTGCTGTACACTGCTATTGGGTTGATTCCTGCGCTCTACTGTTCTCTAATATTCTATGCTTGGCTCTCTGGCGGCCAGAAATAGTCGTCTCGGCACGTTAAGCTTTGTTATGTTACGCTTCGTTACATTACGTTTGCTTAGGTTAGGATAGGATAGCTTTCACTTTTGTGCTACACAGTGCTATCCGTTCGGTTCCTACGCTCTACAGTGCTCCAATATTTTCATCTTGCAATAGGTAGGGCAGCGCTATCCTCCTCGGCACGTGAGGTTGAGTTATTTTACGTTTGGCTTGGTCAGGTTCGGAGAGGTTAGGTCAGCTTAGCTTTGACTTTCCTGCTGTACACTGTTTTTCGGTGGATTTCTGCGTTCTACCGTGCTCTGCTATATTCCGCTTGGCCCTCGAGGGCGAACAAAGGTGGTCTCGTCACGTTAGGTTGATTTATATTACGTTCCTTTATGTGGCGGTTGGTTACGTTACGATAGGATAACTTTGACTTTTGCGCTATAAACTGCTATTCGATGGATTTCTGCGATCTACTCTGCTGTATTACACCATGCATGGCCCTAAGGATGCCAGCAGCAGTGGTCGCAGCACGATATATTCATTTATGCCTTGTTTGGTTATGTTACGTTTGTTCTAGTTAGCTCTGCGTAGCTTTGACTTTCCTGCTATAAACTGCGATTCTATGGATTTCTGCGCACTACTCACCTCTAGCATTTTCTGCATGGCCATGGCGGAGGGTGGGGGCGCAATACACGTCTTGTCTCGTTGGGTTGAGTTACGTTGCGTTGGTTACGTTAAGTTTGATTTAGTATAGTATAACTGTGACTTTCGTGCTGTGCACTGCTATTCGGTGGATCCCTCCGCTCTACTGTGCGCTAATATTTTCCACTTGGCACTGGGGACGCCAGCAATAGTGTTCGCGACACATTAGGTATAGCTATATCACGTTCGGTTACGTTACGTTTGGTCACGTAAAGCTAGAATAGCTTCGACCTTCATGCTGTACACTGTTTTTCGGCGGATTTCGGCGCTCTACGGTGCTCTACTATATTATGCTTGGCCCCGGGGAGTCAAGCAATAGTGGTCGCGGTAAGTGATGTTGGGATAGGCTGTATTCGGCTAGGTTTGGTTAGTACATGTTAGGTCATTGTTTCATTGTCTTTTGTGCTGTACACTACGATGCGGCGGATTTTTGCGCTGTGCTGTCCTCTAGTATATTGAGATTGGCTCCGGGGATGCCAGCAATAGTGGTCTTGGCACGTAAGATTAGTATATGTTACGTTTGGTTATATTACGCATGGTCAGGTTAGGACAGGGTAGCTCTGTCTTTTTATCTATACCCTAGAATTCGGTGGACTCGTACGCTCTACATAGCTCTACTATACACTGCCCGACTGTGGAGAGGCCAGTAATAGTGGTTTCGGTAGGTTAGGCTGAGATATGCTATATTTGCTTATGTTACGTTGGCTTGGGTTAGGGTTGGATGGCTTTCACTTTTCTGCTTTTCTCTGAGATTCTATGCCTTTCGGCGCTCTGCACTACTCTAATATGTTCTGCTTGGATCTGTAGTGGCCAGCAAGTGTTGTCTTGGCGCGTTTGGTTGTGTTAGCTTGGGATTGGATATATTACGTTTGGTTAGGTTAGGACAGGGCAGCTTTGCCATTTGTGCTATATACTGCTATTCCGTGGATTTCTGGTCTCTACCGGGTTCAACTATGTTCTGCTTTATGCTGGGGTGGACAGCAGCAGTGGTCTTTGCACGTTATGCTGAGCTATGCTACGTTCGGTTAGTTAAGGTTATTTGAGGCAGGGTTTGGATATCTTTGACTTCTGTGCTGTAAACTACAATGCGGTGGATGTCTGCGTTCCACAGTTCCCTAATATGTTCTCCTAGGGTCTGGAGAGGCCGGTAATATTGGTCTCGGCACGCTAGGTTGTGCTTGGTTACGTTGGCTTTGCTACGTTATGTTAGGTTTGGTAAGGGTAGATTTGACTTTCGAGTGTTACACCGTTATTCGGGTGATTCCTTCGCTCTACTGTGGTCTAATATATTCTGCTTGACTCTGGGAAGGCCGGCAACGGTGGCCACGGCACGTTGGGTTGAGTTATGACGGGCTAGGTTTCATTAAATTTGGTTAGGTTAGAATAGATTAGGATCGACCCTTAAGCTATACACCGCTATTCGGTTGATTTCAGCGATCTGCTGGGCTACAGTACGTTCTTATTTACTCTGTGACGGACAGCAGTAGTGGCCAAGGCATGTTACGTTGAGTTAGGCTCCGTTTGGTTGGTTTAGGTTAGTTCAGGCAAGGTTCGGGTATCTTAGACTTTTGTGCTGCACACTGCAGTGCGGTAGGCTTCTGCGCTCTACTGCTCATTTGTATATTCTGCTTGGCTCTGGGGAGTGCAGCAATAGACGTCTCCTCACGTTAGATTGATGTAGGTTACGTTCGGTTATGTTAATTTATGCTACTTTCGGTATGTATAGCCTCAACCATCGTATTGTACACTGTTGCTCGGTGGATTACTGCGCTCTACTGAGCTCTACAATATTCTGCTTGGCACTCGCGAGTCCAGCAATAGTGGTTGCGGCGCTTTATGTTGCGCTAGGCAACGTTTGCCTAGTTTACCTTCAGTGGGGTTATCTTCGGGTAGTTCTGACTTTTCTGTTCTACGCTGCGATCTTATGGATTTCGGTGCTCCCCTCACCTCTAACCTGTTTTGCTTGGTTCTGCGTATCATAGCAATAGTGGTCTCGTCACGTCAGTTTGAGTTTGGTTACGCTTTGGTTAGGATAACATAGCTTTGACCCTTACGCTATGCACCGGTATTCGTTGTATTTCTGCGCTCTACTGTGCTCAAACTTTTTCTACCTGGCTCTTGTGAGGCCAGCTATAGTGGCCTCGGCTCATTAGGTTGATTTACGTTAAGCTTGGTTTCGTTACGTTTGGTTACGTTACGACTGTATAGCACATGCCTTTGTATTATGCACTGATATTGGGAGGATATCTACGCTCTTCATTGCTCTAATGCGTTCTGCCTTGCTCCGTGGAATCGAGCAATGTTACGCAACGTTTGGACAGGTTGGTGCAGGATTGCTTCGTCTTTTGTGCTTTACACTCCTATTCGGCGGATTTCCACGCTCTGATGTGCTCTAGTATGTCCTGTTTGGTTCTGGGGTGTGCAGCAATGGCGGTCTCGGCACGTTAGGTTGAGTTAGGCTATGTTTGGTTATGTTCCGTTGGTTTGGGTTAGGTCTGGTTAGCTTTGACTTTTTTGATATACACTGCGTTTCTATGGATTTCTGCGTTCTACTGTCCACTAATGTGTTCTGCTTGGCTCTGCGGGGGCCAGTAATTCTGCTCGCGGCACGTTAGGTTGAGACAGGTTACGTTTGGTTAGGTTAGGTTAGGTTTGGTTAGGTTCGGTTAGGTTAGGTTAGGTTCGGTTAGGTTAGGTTAGGTTAAGTTAGGTTAGATTAGTTTAGGTTAGGTTGGGTTAGGTTAGGTTATGTTAGGTTAGGCTGAATTAGCTTACCTTAGGTTAGATTACGTAGCTTAAACTAACGCAACCTGACCGATCGTAACTTGACTAAGTTTAACATGCCGAGATCACTATTGCTGGAGTTCGCATAGCAAAGCTGTAAGTATTAGAGCACTGTAGGGCGCAGAATTCCACCTAATATCGGACCATAGCACTATTGTCAAAGCTATCTTCTCCTAGCCTACCCAATCGTAACATATACAAACGTAGCCTAACACAACCTAACGTGCCGAGGTTGATAATGCTGCCTACCCCAGGGTCAAGCAGGACACAACAGTGCGCAGTAGAGCTCAGAAACCGACGTATATCAGTGTACAGCAGGAAAGTAAAAGCTCTCCGAACAATACTCAACCTAACCCAGCGGAGTCGAACGTAACCTGATCATATTTGAAGTGCCGAGACGACTACTACTGGCCTTCCCAGAGACAAGCTGGTGATAATAGTGCCCTCTAGGTCGCAGAAATTCACCTAGTAGCAGAATATAGCTCTAAAGACGAAGATAAACTCTCCTATCCTAGAGAACCTTAACATAACCAAACGTACCACTACTCAACCTAACGTACCGCGACGACTATTTCCGGCCTCCCCAGAACAAAGCAGGACACATTATCGGAGGGTAGATCGCAGGAATCCGTATAATCGCAGTGTAAATCTGAAAAGTCAAAACTACACAAACCTATCCCTATCAAACGGACCAATCCAAACATAGAATATCTCCCACTAACTAGCCGAGACCGCTGTTGCTGCCCTCCTGAGAGCGAAGCAGGATATACTAGAGCGCAGTAGAGAGCAGAAATCCACCGAAGAGCAGGTTACAGCATTAAAGGTAAAGTTGCACAAGCAAAACTTATCCTAACCCAACATAACCGAACGTATCCTGTCCCAACGTAATGAGAGGTGGCCACTGTTACTGGCCTGCCCATATCCATGCTGAAGATATTAGAGCTCTGTACGGCACTGAAGTCCAACTGATAGCGGCCAATTGCACTAAAGTCGAAGCCATCCTCTCATAACCTAACCAAACGTAACATAACAAAACGTACTCTAACTGATTCTAACGTGAAGCGAACACTACTTCTGGCCTCCTCAGAGCCAATCAGAGCAGATCAGTGGAGAGTAGGGCGCAAATATTCATTGAATGGCAGTGCACCTCCGTAAAGTCAAAGATACACAATCCAAACCCAAGCCAACAGAATGTGACCAAACATAGCCTAACTCAAACTAACGTGCAGCGACCGCTATTCCTGCGCTCCCCACAATGAAGCAGGGCATACCGGAGAGCCGCAGAGTGCAGAAATCCACCGAATAGCAGTGTTCAGCGCAGAAGTTAAAGACATCCCGTCCAAACTTAGCCAGATCCAAAGTAAACGAACTGAGTCAACACAAAGTGTCGATACCACTATTGCTGGCCTTCCCAGAGCCAAGCTGAAGAGATTAGGGCACAGTAGGACGTAGAAATCAACCTAATAGCAGACTATAGCACTAAAGTAGACGCTAACGTATCCTAACCTAACCAACAGCACCATAACCGGAAGTAACATATCTCAACCTAACGTGGCGTGACCTCTACTGCTGGCCTCCACAGTGCCAAGCGGAGCACAGTAGTATAGAGTAGGAACGCAGAAATCCGTAGAAGCGAAGTGTATATCAGGGAAGTCAAAGGTACTCAATCCAAAACCAAACAAACGGAACATGACCGAACATAGCCTAACTCAAACTAAGGTGCCGCGACCGCTATTCCTGCACACTCCAGGGCCAAGCAGGGCAACCAAGAGCACTGTACAGTTCAGGAGTCCACCGAATATCAGTGTACAGCACAAAAGTTAGAGGTATCGTGACAAAACTTAGCCTGACACATCCGAAATGTACGTAACCTGACTCAACGTAACGTACAGAGAGCACTATTGCTGGCCTTCCCAGTTCCAAGCTGAAAGCCTTAGAGCACTGTAGGGAGCAGAAATTCACCTAAGAGCAGACTACAGCGCTATGGTCATACTACATCTCCTAACCTAACCAATGGTGACATTACCAAACGCAACCTGCCACAAACCACCGCGTCGCGATCACTGTTGCCGGCCCCCCAGAGCCAATCACGGCACATTAGGGGAGAGCAGGTGGCAGAAATCCGTAGAATCGCAGTGTGTATCAGAAAAATCAAAGCTACTAAAGCCAAACACAAACAAGCAGGACACAACCGAACGCAGCCTAACACAGCCATACACTTCGAGACCACTGTTGCTGCCCCCCAGTCCCAAGCAGGGCATACTAGAGCACAGTAGAGCGCAGAATTCGTTCGAACTGCAGACAAAAGCACTAAAGTCAAAGCTATCGTATCCTAACCTAACCAACCGTATCATAACCGAACGTAACATATTTCAACTTAACATGCCGCGACTACTATTGCTGGCCTCCCCAGAGTCACGCAGAACACATTAGCCTAGAGTAGACCGCAGAAATCTATATAATCGCAGTGTATATCAGAAAAGTCAAAGCTACCCAAACCTAAGCCAAGCCAACAGAACATATCCAGTATAGCCTAACTCAACTTGACGTGACGAGACCGCTATTGCTGCCATCGCCAGAGGCAAGCAGGATGTACTAGAGCACAGCATACCGCAGAAATGCACCGCATTGCAGTGCACAGTACAAAGGCAAAAGCTAACCTAACCAAACTTATCTTAGCCCAACCTAACCTAACGTATCCTGACAAAATATAACGTGCCGAGACCGCTATTGCTGCGCTTCCCAGATCCAAGCAAGGCATACTATAGCATCGTAGGCCGCAGAGCTCAATCGAATAGCAGTGTACAGCACGAAAGTCAAAGCTAGTCTCCCCGATCCTAACCGAACATAATACAACCGAACGTAACCTAACTAAACCTATCGTGCCTTGACCGATATTGCTGACCTCTCCAGAGCAAAGCAGAATATACTAGAACACAGGAGAGCGCATAAATCCGCCGCAATGATGTGCAAGGCACAAAAGTCAAAGGCAACCTAACCCAACCTGGCAAAATCTGAACTAGCCAAACGAAGCCTAACTCAAAATAACGTGACGAGAACACTGCCGCAGGCATGCACGGCCCCAAGCAAAGCATATTAGAGAACAGTAGAGCGCAGAAGCCCATGGAATAGCAGTGCATAGCACAAAAGTCGTAGCTATCCTAGCCTAACACAGCGTAACGTAGCCCAGCAGAATGTAATATAACATAACCTAACGTGCCGCGGCCATACTGCCGGCCTCCCCAGAGACAAGCAGACGCTAGAAGAACAACGCATTGCACAGGCATCGGCCGGACAGCAGTGTACAGCACAAAAGCCAAAGCTATAATAACAAAACTTATCCGAACCCAGCCAAGCCGTGAGTAACCTTGCCCAAACTTACGTGGCGAAACCACCATAGCTAGCATCGCTACAACATAGCAGAACATACTAGAGCACAGTGGAGCGCAGAAATACAAGGTATGGCAGTGTATAGCACATAAGTCAAAGCCATCCTATCCTAACCTAACCAAACCTAACTTAAGCGAACGTAGCCTAACTCTTTCTAATGTGACGAGACCTCTATTGATGCACTCCTCAGAGCCAAGCAGAACAGGTTAGAGGAGAGTAAAGCGCAGGCGTCCATAGAATCGCAGTGCAAAGCACAATAGTCGCAGCTACAACATCCTAACATAGCCAAACGTAACATAACCGAACGTAGCATAAGTCAACCTAACGCGCCGAGACCACTCCTGCCTGCCTCCGCATATCCAAAAGGATCATACTAGAGCACAGCCGAGCGAAGAAGTCCACCGAACAATAGTCTATACCACGAAAGTCATAGCACTCCCAACCCAACACAAACAAACGTAACCTCACCAAAAGTAGCCTAACTCTACCTTACGTGCCGAGAATACTACTGCTGTCCTCACCAAAGCCAAACAGAGTGCACTAGAGCGCTGTAGAACGCAGAAATGCACCGAATTGCAGTGTATAGCGCAAAAGTCAAAGCCGGCCCGTCATAACCTAACCAAACCTAATATAACCA
>NW_016920486.1:0-1224 GCF_001483705.2 Eufriesea mexicana
CTTATTTACGCGGAAACGTTTGCTCACCGCAATATTTGAGGAAAATGTCAATAAGATTGAGTTTTCCGGGCATTATCTGACGCAGTGCAATGTCTACAGCAAACCAGTGAATCTGCCCCCCTTATTCGTTCAGAAAAGCTTGCTCAACAACATATTAGTTGAAAATGTCGATAGAATTGATTTTTTCTGACAGATTCTGTTGCAATGCAATGGCCATAGCAAACCGATAGAATTTTTCCACCTTATTTACGCAGAAAGGTTTGCTCACCGCAATATTAGACGAAAATGTCAATAAGATTGAGTTTTCCGTGTAGTATCTAATGCAATGCAATGTCTACTGCAAACCAATGGAATCATCCCTCCTTATTTCTGCAGAAAAGTTACCTAAACTCGATAATGGTCGAAAATGTGAATAAAATAGAACTTTTCAGCCAGACTCTACTGCAATGCAATGGCTATAGCAACCGAATGGAATCTTACCTCGTTGTTTACGCAGAAAGGACTGCTCACCTCAATATGAGTCGAAAATGACAATAGTATTGAACTTTTCAGATGATTCTATTGCAATGCAATGCCTATAGCAAACCATTGGAGTCTTCAACCCTTATTTGTGAAGAAAAGTTTCCTCAACAAGATGTTGGTCGAAAATGTCAATATAATTATGCTTCTCAGCCACTTTCTTTGCAATGCCACGGCTACAGCAACCCAATGGAATCTTACAACGTTATTTATGCAGAAAAGCCAGCTCACCTCACTATTTGCCGAAAAAACATATTAGTTGAAAATGTCGATAGAATTGATTTTTTCTGACAGATTCTGTTGCAATGCAATGGCCATAGCAGGCCATAGCAAACCGATAGAATTTTTCCACCTTATTTACGCAGAAAGGTTTGCTCACCGCAATATTAGACGAAAATGTCAATAAGATTGAGTTTTCCGTGTAGTATCTAATGCAATGCAATGTCTACTGCAAACCAATGGAATCATCCCTCCTTATTTCTGCAGAAAAGTTACCTAAACTCGATAATGGTCGAAAATGTGAATAAAATAGAACTTTTCAGCCAGACTCTACTGCAATGCAATGGCTATAACAACCCAATGGAATCTTACCTCGTTGTTCACGCAGAAAGGACTGCTCACCTCAATATTAGTCGAAAATGACAATAGTATTGAACTTTTCAGGCAGATTCTACTTACAATGCAATGGCTATAGCAAACCGATGG
>NW_016920487.1:0-647 GCF_001483705.2 Eufriesea mexicana
TCAGGTCAGGTCAGTCCGGTCAGGTCAGGTCAGGTCAGGTCAGGTTAGGTCAGGTCAGATCAGGTCAGGTCAGGACATATCATGTCATGTCTGGTCAGATCACGTCAGGAGAGGTCAGGGCAGGCCAGGCTAGGCCAGGCCAGGTCAAAAAAAGCAAGGTAAGGTCAGGTCAGGCGATGTAAGGTCAGTTCAGTTCAGGTCAGGTCAGGTCAGGTCAGTTCAGGTCACGACAGTTCAGATCAGGTCAGGTCAGGTCTGGTTAGGTCAGTTCAGGTCAGCTCATGTCAGGTCAGGTCAGGTCAGGTCAGGTCCGGTAAGGTCAGGCCAGGACAGAACATGTCTGGTCAGGTCAAGTCAGTTCAGGTCTGTTCACTTCAGATCAGATCATGTCAAGTCAGGTCAAGTCAGGTCCGGTCAGGCCAGGCAAGGAAGGGTCTGGTCAGGTCAGGTCAGGTCAGGAAATGTCAGGCCAGATAAGGTCAGTTCTAGTCAGTTCAGGTCAGGCCAGGTCAGGCCATGTCAGGTCTGGTCAGGTCAGGTCAGCTCAGGTCAGATCAGTAAGGACAGGTCAGGTCAGGTCAGGACAGGTCAGTTCAGGTCAGGACAGCTCAGATCAGGTCAGGTCAGGTAAGGTCATGTCAGGTCAT
>NW_016920488.1:0-346 GCF_001483705.2 Eufriesea mexicana
AAATTGTCAATTGCCTTCCTCGTTGTTTCTTGTCCTGAAAGAAGCGAATGAACAAATCGGCACACAAATTGGGCAAAGTATATTTACAATTCCTAATGTAACATTCGGTGTATTAAAATCAAAAAATTAACAGAGGGTTCATTGAATATATATGGTAGAAGAGAGCATTTTTTCTATACCTAGCAGAAAATGCAGTATTGTCGTTTGATTCATGGACAGAATACGACCATGACATAACGTAGATCATAACGTAAGAAAGTAAGTAACAGATCCTTTACAATCTCTGGATGTATACGGATTTGAAACATGAAAAATTTTTGCAAGGAAAATTGTCACTATTAATTTA
>NW_016920489.1:0-500 GCF_001483705.2 Eufriesea mexicana
CAATGGATATAGCACGCCAGTTGAATCCTTCCTCCTTATTTACGAAAGAAAGATAGCTCACCAAGTTAATAGTCGAAAATGACAATAAATTTGAATTTCCCGTCCAGATTCTATAGCTTTGCAATGACTAGAGCACGCCAACAGAAAGTTTCCTCCTTACACCTTACTTACGCAAGGAAGTTAGCTCCCCACGATATTAGTCGGAAATGTCAACAAAATTGTATTTTCCAGCCACATTCTATATCACTGCAATGGCTATAGCACTCAAAAAGCATTTTTCCTCCTTACTTATCCAAGGAAGTTCGCTCACCACGATATTAGTCGAAAATGTCAATAAAATTGAACTTTCCAGTCACATTCTAAAGCATTGCAATGGCTACAGCGCGCCAATATGGTCTTTCCTCCATGTTTATGCATGAAAGTTAGCTCACCACGAAATTAGTGGAAAATGTCGACAAAATTGAACTTTCCAGCCAGATTCTATAGCATTGCGACGGCTA
>NW_016920490.1:0-1312 GCF_001483705.2 Eufriesea mexicana
TATGCAAGGAATTCGGCTCACCACGATATTTGTCGAAAATATCAAAAAAATTGAATTTTCCTGGAAGACTCTGTAGCATTGCAATGGTTACAGCTTGCCAGCAGAATCTTTCCGCCTTAATTACGCAAGAAAGATAACTCACCACGATATTTGTTGTAAATGTCCATAAAATCGAAATTGCCTGGCACATTCCATATCATTTCAATGGATCTAGCACGCCAAAAGGATCTTTCCTCCATACTTATTCAAGGAAGCTAGCTCTCCACGATATTGGACGAAAATGTCAAAGGAATTGAGTTTTCCTGCAAGATTCTACAGCATTGCAATGGTTACAGTTTGCCAACAGAATCTTTCCGTCTTATTTACGGAAGAAAGGAAACTCACCACGATATTAGTTGAAAATGTCTATAAAATCGAAACTGACAGGAACATTCCATATCATTTCAATGGATGTAGCACGCCAAAAGGATCTTTCCTCCATACTTATGCAAGGAAGCTAGCTCACCACGATATTAGTCGAAAATGACAATAAAATTGAACTTTCCAGCCAGATTCTGCAGCATTGCAATGGTTATAGCTTGTCAATATAATTTTTCCTTCTTGTTTATGCAAGGAAGTAAGCTCACCACGATACTTGTAGAAAATGACAATAAAATTGAACTTTCCATCGAGATTCTGTAGCATTGCAATGGCAATAACACGCCAATGGAAGCATTCCTCCTTATTTATGCAAGAAAGATAACTCACCACGATATTTGTTGAAAATTTCCATAAAATCGAAATTGCCAGGCACATTCCATATCATTTCAATGGATATAGCACGCCAAAAGCATCTTTCCTCCATACTTATGCAAGGAAGCTATCTCTCCACGATAATGGACGAAAGTGTCAATAAAATTGAACTATCCAGCCCGATTCTGCAGCATTGCTATGGCTATGGCAGGACAAAATGATCTTCCCTCCTTACTTATACAAGGAAGTTGGCTCACCACGATATTAGTCGAAAATGTCAATGAAATTGGACTTACCAGCAAGATTCTATAGCATTGCAATGGTTACAGTTTGCCAACATAATCTTTCCTCCTTGTTTATGCAAGAAAGTTAGCTCACCGCGATATTAGTCGAAAATGTCAATAAAATTGAATTTTCCTGGAAGATTCTACTTCATTGCAATGCCTATAGCACACCATTGGAATCAATCCTCCTTATACATGCGAGAAAGTTTGCTCACCACGCTATTAGCAGAAAGTGTCAATAAAATTGAATTTTCCATCCAGATACTATAGCATTGCAATCCCAATAGCACGCCAAT
>NW_016920491.1:0-210 GCF_001483705.2 Eufriesea mexicana
GAGCTTACTTTCTTGCATAAATAAGGAGGAAAGATTCTATTGGTATGCTATAGCCATTGCAGTACTGTCGAATCAGGCTGGAAAATACAATTTTATTGACATTTTCGACTAATATCGTGGTGAGCTAACTATCCTGAGTAAATAAGCAGGAAATATTCTATTGGCGTGCTATTGCCATTTCAACGCTATGGAGTCTGTATGGCAAATACA